>NW_026623813.1:256455-401232 GCF_030028575.1 Malurus melanocephalus | reverse complement strand
TTTTTTAATTGATGGAAATACCCAATAAAAACAACAGGGTCTGTGGAAATGTAACCGTCGTGAACATGGCATAACTACAAACGAAAAGGAACATAAACATGTTTCTCCAAGAATTTCCCTTTCAGGTTGCACAGTTCATCCTGATAACCATAAATTTTGCCATTCAGTATAAATAATGTCAATGMAGCTACTAATAATAGTTGTCTGGGCATCAGCCCAGTTTGCTGAAATGAAGCAGAACTAACTGGCTTCTCCACAAACATATCATGGAAAAGAACAAAATCTTTGCCAGGCATAATTAACATGTGGTAACATGATAATCAACACCAGATGAATCCATACTTTGTGATTTCAAAAAATACATTGTAATTCCACACTGATGCTTATTTGTAGAGAAACTGAATTGCTAGCAATTATGAACATACTTTATGGTAAAAGTCATAGCTTGAGCCATTTCCTGTAAGGCTAACACTCAACAATTTCCAAATTCTACTCAGTCTTTTAAAAGATAAAACTTGAGSAAAAAAGTTAGAGTGACAAAATAGACATATAATATTTATATATTTTTTTAAAAATAAATAGTACACAATAAAAAAAGTGTCATAAAAAAAATTAAATCTTATGAAGTTTTTGAACAAAGGTTTGTGGACTTCACATAAAAACAACTTAAAGACATAAAACATGACAGTTAAGAAACCTCTTAGTCCCTGAATTCAGCTCTGTCCATTTTAAAAGTCAAAAGATGCAGAACACTAGTGTGCCTCTCCCTCATCCTATGCCATAAGCTGCAAGTCACAGAAACACTTTTCCTCAGTGCATTATGAAACCCACAAAACACAGAAAGCTACACTTGCCCCTCAGCTAAGACAGAAAAAATAGTAAGACTGATACATTAAGTTTCTAAATGAATGGAAAAATTGCAAAGTATTGTATGAAAGTGGTATTTGTTTATTCTAGCTCTCTCTTAGTTGCTCCTTTCAGAAAACAAACAAACAAAAAAACRTTGTCTGGAAAGTAGAATTCACACAAAAAGAGAAGCYTTTACGCTGGAGTCTTTCACAAAGGTGTACATCATCCTGTCACTCAGCATGTTCATTTGATTCAGATGGAATCCATGCTTTCTTTTTCCCTCCCYGCCATCTTCCAAACATTCCATCTTCCTTGTAACTAATTTGGAAGTTTAAATCCAGTTTAAGGTGATTAAGATGCAATAAGGCAGTGCAGTATATACAGGCAGATTTAAAATGGGATATGAAACCCATAGAGACCATGCTATTCCTTCAGAGCTAAGGCAGACTCTTGCTCTAAACATACAATGGTATTATCTTCAGGCCTAGTTTGGAAATGAAAATATAAACAGGTATTAATTTTGTCAAGGCTATCTTACTAAAAAAAGTTGCAAGCCTGCACAGGATGAACAAATTCAGTTATTTCCTYTGGAAAATCTTCACCTATATTTACCCACCTCTCCTCAGAGTTCTTTTGGATTAGAGGGCATTGTTAGTGTTCAGTTTTGCTTCCTGAAGTCTTCCTGAACCTGTGTCACCTATTTTAGTAGCAAACACTGTATTACAAGTTGGTAGTAGTAGTGAAAACTAATTCTTGAGAAAAACAAGAAGTAATGCTTACCACCTATTTCCTGATATTTGTCAAACTTCTGTAAACTTATAAGTGAGTCTAAAACTGATTTATGTTGCTCAAAGAAGCTGCAAAAAAGTGGAATTACTTGGAATAATAACAGTTTTAATTTCATCCAGCAAAAGGTAGACAGCACAAATCAGACACATTGTGGTTAATGTATAAAATTGTACATAATTATACCTCTATTAAGTAGTTTGATTACACAGGGAGTGTTTAAGATAACATGAACAAGTCATTAGATTAGATAAAGGAGCATTATTTGGCAACATTTTGATTAATTCAAGTTGTTAGGAGAGGCCTTCAAAACTTAAGTAGTATGTATAAGTATAGTGCTAATGAATGCTGTGGCATGGATSAGTTATTCCATAGGCAGGCAGCGATGGATTCAAATGCAGGCATTTGTAAAGWTATATTTGTGTTGAGATTGTAGCTCAATATTGCCACTAGAATCAGAAAACCTAAGACAAAACTATTTTAAAAAAATATTAAATTTAAAACTCTGACTCAGAGTTACAGCTGAACTTGACAGTTTCATTTTACAATAGGCATATTTCAAGACTGCCCAACCTGAAGTTGAGAAAACTAACGAATGTGATCTGGTGGGTGGGCTGGTCATACCTACCCACACAGGATAAAAGATCCCCTTGTTAGGGGAGTGGGAACAGGGTCGTCTTTCTCTTCCAACCCAAACTGTCCATGACAAGCTGGAAACGTGGCTCCATAACCACACTAAAAAAGTTAAATGCTGAAACTCCTCATTTTGCCCATTCTCTGTAGCCTGTCTCTGACAGGGGACTACATTTTGTACTTCCTGATATATTTAGGGTGGAAAAAGAAAACATCTGGCAAATATCTAGCCATTCATCTGAGAAACTGAAGGGAAAAAAGACAGTAACTACAACCAGATTTGAGCCATCAGCACTGAAGTTGAAGCTTTATCTAAACCCTTGTTGGCTTTCATGTTACAAAAGCACCAGTGATCTCATTTGTCAAAATCTCACTGCAGACAGCTCAGACAGGATATTTCATTCACTACTTTGTTTTCCMGTGTCCCCTGAACCCGCTTGCTACTGGCAAGAATTGAGGTGAGTTATTACTCCGTGTGCTGGGTAGAGATCTGAATCTAGAGTTCAAGCCTTGCCTAGCTGGTATCACCAAAACCCAWGTCAGGATCACAGATCTGTTGACARTTGGTCTCAGGAACAGCTACACACCTGTTCTGGGAAACCAGTTTTCATTCTTGGGTCTGCAAACCAAAGACAGGAGCCTCAAGAAGGGYTGTGCCTCTCCCTTGGGAGCTGATCACAGCTGAAGCTCCCAGCTGAGCAGCACTGCAGCACTGTTGCAGCCATGCCAGTGCCCAGTTGCTGATCCCACCCAAACACTGATTTCTCTTGACCTCAGAACCAACTCATCACCATGCAATAAGCCTGGCCAGCTCTGGGTTTTATCTGACCCTGGTTATTCTCTTGATCACAGACCTATTTTAATGACTTGACTCCCCAGCTTGACCTTGAACCTGACTCATGACCATGCTTGTCTGATGATCCAGACTCCTGGCTGGCCCTGGCTGCCATTAGAACAACTCTTCCTCTTGTCTTCCTCTCATCCTGTGGGACTATCACTTCTCCCACCCGCCCTGCTGTGCCTGCTTTCTCTTCCCTTGGGGAACAACCTGCCTTTTCCTCATCCTAACAATGTGATACRTGTTTTCTTGAGGGGATGCTTCTTTTCACAGCTCAAATGTTTATCTCAGTATAAAAAMTCTCTGCCTCCAGAAGGTGGGCATCCTACTCTCTCTCAGCCTCCTACATCCTGCTTTTTCCTGTTATTTTCAGCCATCATTTCAAACAAGCACCCTGCTGTCCTTCTCACTCAACTCACTGATGCTCACTAAAGATAATCAACAATCTTGTTCAGACAAAAGGGAGAGGATCACAAATCCAGTGGATGTGAAGGGGAAGAAAAAATAGGGACACGCTCCCATTTTGCTGACAATAAGTTGCTGCACTGGCTCCATTCCAGCAGCATCAATTTCAGTTTTCTTATTTCCTAATGTATCTTAGTTCTCCATTTTAGAGGTGTTAACTTGAGTTAACACCTAATTTTCAACCTTACACCCCCTTATCTGCCACTATAAAAATCTTTAAACACAAACACCTGTTTTTTTATGTACACAATTGCAGCTGAAAATGACCAACAAACATGCCTTTCTCTTTTTGCCTCTTTCACATTGACAATCCCAGTGTTTTGGGAGAGCTTTTCCACCCCTTATTGCTTTCAGAAATATAATGGAACTCTCATTTACCTTTTGTGCACACCCCCATACTCCAGAGTCACTACATGACTACGATCAGCAATAAAAAACATCAGTCATACTGCTCTCATCAGCCCTCCTACTACCCTACCTACACACATGCTGTTTATAGACATCAGCTGCTCAGCCAARGAATTGCTATCAGCTGTTACAAATGGATCTCTAAACATGACACAACCACTGGGTGTTTTCTTTTAAAAAGCATATTAGCTAAGACATATAAATAAAGTGCTAATTTTTAAAAAATTTCACATTGGATCATGATGTTATTCATGGTATGTATAAAAGACACATCTAAAGACCAGGTTTTTTGGGAGTTGAAATATCATTGCTCAGGTAGGGGAACACCAAAGTGACTGTAAGAAAACCAGGCCACATTTCCAGGATAGGCTACTTGAGAATGAATGCTCTTAAGCCACTATTCTATTAAGTCATTACAGAACAAAACAGATACTGTCCAATTCAGGACTATTTTGGCAAATTTAATAATGGAATTTATTCATTCAGTTACAACCTGGAAGGATTTTACTTCTATCTAATGTGTTACTCTCAGACTGAAGTTTGAACTCTCTTCTGAAACAAACTTACTGACCACAATCATGCCTGTTAATAGCAAGGCAGCAGAGTACAGAAGTGCAAGAAAGGCTAAAATTGAAATTGCCATGTTAGTTATCATGGCAACATCTTAAAGGACACATAAAATTCTGCTCTCCAACTGTAGCATAGCTATTTCTCTTGAATAAAATTGCTGATACTGCTGGTGAACAAATAACTCTTTCTACTGCTCATGTGCCCTTTCTCTGAGAAGCCTTGAAAAGGTTAGTATCACAAAAAGAAAGCCAAATCTGAGCAAGACAAAAAACATAGCCAGGTAACAGCTGCTGAAAAACMATACCTTTTTGCTTTCTACACAATAAATTGACACCTAGCAAAAAGGTGCTCTCATACTCAAAACAGAAACAACTCTACTTATTTTCAAGGAGTTTACTTAGCAGCTTCCATACACGGCAAACASATGCTGCTACCATAATTTATTCATAACACACTGTGATGATATCTAGAGAAGCCCAGAGCAGACTTGTGTGACTTCTAAAATCCCTTATCTCTGCTGTTCTGGTTTGCAATACCCAWGGAGAGCTTTGGGATGCCGGCAGCTGCTAATGAAAACATCCCTTTCCTTCTCCTCCTACCTCACAGAAGCTAACAGCTTTCAAGAAGTACAAAGCAGAACAAAAAACATTGTTTCTATAATCACTTCATTAATAACTTATTCCCAACCACACGCAGTTCTGCTCTCTCTCCTATGAGGATGCAGCAGACAACTCCAAATTATTCAAGAAGTTGATTAGTTACTATCCTCATCAACTGAGCCACTGAACACAGTTAGCAAAGTCTGTCATAGTGAAAAAAAAGGCAGTGCAAGTTACAAGCAGCATTTCCAGTATTTCAGAAAGCCTTATTTCTATGCAAACCTGAACTGGAAATGATCATGACACCTGTAGGTGTTCAGGGGCTTTTCCCATCAGCCAGAGCTCAGTAGCTCCTTCACCAGAAAGCATTGAGTGATGAGCAGCATTGGGCAAAGACAATGAATAAATACGGACTCTAACATGCGAGTTAATTACTAGTTTTTCCACACCCTTAGTTAAAAGGTTGATCACGATATTGGTAAATTACTCTTTGGGTCTGGTCCTTCCTCAGGACGGCGATCGCCTGGAAGGGAGGGAGAGCGGCGCACTGGGAGCCGCCCTCACTCTTCACTTAAACTAAGAAAAACGAGCCAACACAATAAAAAACTACACAAACTCATACCAAGAACACAAAGCTAACCTTTTTCCCGGGATTAAGAGCAGCATGTCCCCCCGGAGCGCCTCTCTGGAGCCGGCTGTAGGACTCTGAGGGAGCGCGCTCTCGGCTCATATCCCGGACCCAGCGCGCTGATCACCTGTGATTAATTACTGTAATTAACACCCCGGCTCCGACCCGCCCAGCCCWGCCCAGCCCTGCCCTGCCTTCCTGAGGGGATAACGGTGGGACACAGCCGTTCCTGAGGGAGACAGGAGTGTCTATATCCCCACATCTACAGCCCCTGGTCACTAAAGCACTGCCTCACCTGTGGGGTGTAAKGCTCCTGAGATCGCAGGGAACAGATGATGGAATATGGAGGGGAAAAAAAAACCCCAAACAAACCAGAAAAGGCAAGGCAGAGATCCCTTTCTCATAGGATTGTTACTTTTCAAAGAATCAAGGTTTCARAATGAGCATAAAGTTGTTTTGAAACCTGTGAGAAAGAGGTTTTATGCAGAATGAGAGAGCAAAGACTGCTGTAGCAGTGACCCTGCACTCCATGTGGCTCAGGGTGCTGTCGCTGGTCTCAGAGTGTCTCAGTACCATCAGCTCCCCTGACAGGACTGTCCCTACAACCTGTGACCTATCCACAGATTGTCCCCACAGTCAGTGACCCATCCACAGACAATCCCCATAGCCTGTGACCCACACACAGCCTGTGACCCATCCGCAGATTGTCCCCACAGCCTGTGACCCTGGCCATGGCAGGACACGAGCTGCCCTGGCAAACACTGCCCAGGTGACACCGCTCAGCACATCGGGCTGCAGCCCTCSGCTGCCTGAGGAATTAATTACTGCTGTTAATGGTACAAGGGCTCTGCCGAGTGGATTTCATGCGTTTCTTAGAGCTCTGATAACGTCTCGTTATTTTAACAGTTGCAGTCAGTTTGGCTCCACACACAGGTGGTGTTCTCACAACGAGCTGTGGTTGTTTATTGTGTTCAGTGCACATTCTGATGCGGGCCGGCTCTGATTAGAAGCAGTTTGGTGGAGGAGTGYTCCAGAGGTAGTTAAATACCATTCAGTAGAATTAATTTCATCCAGTTCTTGAGGTACAGGTTTAAAATCCCTTTAGCACTTATTGCTCCCTCTATTTTCAACAGTGACCTTAGTCTTGATTATTTCTCCTGCCCACTCACAATGACCTCCGGAATATTTGAGATTACATGAAGGAGGAAATTGCCTTGCCACTCCCTTCTCTGTTTTCAACCTAGAACCTCTTGTCCAGTCTGAAAAAAAAAAAAAAAAAGTGATTCTTTGGTCCTCAACAAAAACATTATTTCTGTGTTCACAAATAGAAATATTTTCAGATTGGTGAGAAACTTTTGGTGACAAGCTGTGGTTTACCTCAAGAAGAAGAGTTTGGATAAAGCACTGAGGTCTGACAGTGAGAAGAGCTGAAGGGCTTGAGTTGCCTCAGCAGAGTYCAGAAGAGTTTGCAGTGAGCAGAATCTTTTAAGAGGAACTGAGGTGTTACTACTGTGTTTTTGTAGGAAACACTGAGTTATTCACAAAAGCRTTTGGGTGACAGCTGGTGCATAATTGATATGGAGTATGCTAGCTAATTTACTGGGCAAAAAGGGCTGAGGAATTACATAAGAAATCCAGTAATTCCTCTGGGTGAAGAGGTAGCATGGAAAAAGCAACCCTGGAAGGAAGTGAAGTATGAGCAGGAGCAAAAAGCTAAGGGAAATCTTTACTGGAAAGTGGAAAAAAGATAAAATTCAGTGTGTGAGAGGGTAGGTCTAAGCTGGAAAGCACATTTAGCAGGAGACAGGATGAAGATTCCAGCAGGAAATGCCAAAGCACCTTTCCTGACCACTGCTGCCCAGTTACTCTGTGCTAGGTAAAATTCATTAGAGCTGAATCAAGGGCTATACCTTATGGTTTGAGACAGGTTAGACAAAAAATAGTGCTGCATCAAGGAAAGAAAACAATCTTCACGGGCTTTTCAAGACCACCTGGGAACAACAGTTTTGAATTACACTTAGAAAAGCAATAATTCCTAAAAAATTGAGAAAGTAAGTCTTAAGCTTCCAACTTAAGCCTTTTTATTATGTTGTATCCTTACAGCRCAAAAACAAATATGGGACTGAGACTAAGAGAAAATTTTCAAGAAAACACAGCAAAAAAGCAGAATGGGGAATGGTACTCAGGTTATGAAGAGCCCTTTGAAGGACAGAGCAAYGTGGAGAGCTTTGTTAGGGTGAGAGGTGTCTCCTTTTTGTGCCTTGGTTTAATGAGCAGGACAAAAGGAAGGCTCTGGAATGATGGAAGAAATCAATTCCTATTTTTGTTTCCAGTACTGCCACTTCCCCATCCTTAGAAAATGTGCCCAGAGTCACAGACCTCTGTTCTCTGCCTTGTTCCTGGTCAGAAGGTAAAGTCCTGCCCTGGGGATTCTGCAGCTGCTCCCAAGGGTGAAAGAGCAGAAAGCACTGTATAAGCAATAATAGAAATATCTTGATGACAATAATCATACTGTTCCCAAAACAACCCCCCCAAAAAATCAAACAAACAACAAAATAATTTCAAGCAAGTGTTTCTGGCAGTAACACACTGGTATAATGGATTCTAGATTTATTTACCATACTTGCTACTCACTTTCAGCTCTAGCAAGAATCAATAATCCTTCATGCACAGACTCCATACAAATTCTCCTCACAGGGACCACATTCATAACTATTATTTGTTTACAGTCATATTATAGACATCTGAGTAAAATGTATCATGGCATTCTTCATAAAGCCTGTAGGCYACATAAAACAAGTAGAACTCTCAGTCGTGTCACTTCCCATAACTCAGGCTCTGAAAAGCATGACAAGATTCATCAATTCTTGTTAGTCCCAGTATTAAATTATGTATGGATATATGAATAAACAAAACAAAACAAAGGAAAAATCCAGGTTGTTTTCTTACACGCAAAGTACACATTTGAATCCTAAGAGCTTTATTAAYTTACTTTATAAAATCTTACTCAATGTGTGCTCACTCTGTGTTCCTGATGGAAACCAGTGGCATWATGTAATTATTTTCAGTCTGGCCAACAGTTTACTGAAAATTATGTTACCAACCTTGGTTTACACAGAGCGTAAGCCTCCAGTTTAATTTGAGGGTAATTTTCCTGTGTTTTTTAAACATCTACAAAGAAATGCAGGGAAGACTAGCAATGATATCTGCAGTAGCAAGGGAGTTGCCAAATCTTTCCTTTCTTCAGTTGCAAGTTTGATTCCTTAGTCTTACCATCCTGCTTCTTAAAAACTGGTGGGTATCTTGAGAGGTATCTAAAAAATCTCTAAATGATGTTAAAACCAGGAAARTGTATCAGCCTCCAGCATTTTGAGCTGGAGCATTACGGTTATTTGTTTCAGTTAGATAGAAGACACATCACAGAATCAAATTGTTAAGAAGCCACTAAACYCAATCAGCACACACATTACTCCAAATCTGGAAAGTCTATGTAGCTTCATGCTAATGAAATGTGCCTTAATGCTGATATCTTTGGAAAAATATTACTGTGGAAATAAAGGTAAAAGAAAGGCATAAGAATGGAACCCAGATGGGTACTGAAGTGTAAGGGCTATTTATTAACAAGACACTATAATTTCACATGGAAAAGATGCATGATAAAACATTTTTTGATGTATTTATCCTCTTCAATATGTGCAGATCTAACATCCCAGCAGTTTGATCAGAGTATAATGGAAATAAATATGTTTGTATCTTTATTCATTCACCAAGCATTTCCTAGTTATGTGCCACTGCCACTAAGCTGGCTGCTTTTGCTGTGTTTGCTAGYTTTAATTTCACAGGAAGAATAATAAATACAAATGATCTCTTTCATATTCCTTCTCAGCATGTTTGAATATTGCTGCTTTTACTCTGAGAAAGTAATCTCTTTGAAGAGGATGCTTGTGCTATCCATATATTTTACTGTTAGAAAGATGACTTAATTTTATTATAAAATTTCTTGGCATGTGCTATAAAAACAAGACCATCTAATTTTGCGATAAATGCAATCTACAAGAGGGAAAAGATAGAACACTTTATTTTCATATCATGTTTTGAAACAGCAATGAAAATAATACTAAAAAYRGCTAGATTGGCAGTTTTAAGGAATMRAACTCTTCTGTCTGTGAAGATGATGGAGTGATGGAACCACCCTCATTTTTGTCCAATTCATTTCATAGGAACTATTGATAACCCTTTCATTGTTATTACTCCCCTGAATAATTAGACTATCTATATGAAGGATGAAATTGAACCTGTTACAGAATTAYCCAGTAAGTCACCTCTCCAGAATTTTTTTTTTTTGAGTGCTGGAGATACACAATTGCTTGTTAAGTGCTTGATTTTTTTACCTTTCCATTTTACTTGGCTTTGTCAGGTAATGCTCAGACTAAAGGAGGCCACTTCCTAAGGGCTCATCCCACCAGTCCCTGCTGAAAAAAAGCCCCAGAGGAGCCACTGCTCTTGGTTGTACAAGCTCTGATATCCAGGAAATCAACACTTTTATTTGGCCTGCAGAAGGTCAAACAAGTGAATATCAGGGTGGTCCTAGATTAGACAGTGTCACACATCCCATGTGAACACACAGGGTGTACACAGGGGGAAGGAAACTGTCTCAGACTGTCCTCTGTTAGAAATTCAAGCCTTGTTAAAAGGACTAAGACAGATTTCTGTGTCTTGTTTCTAGAGATGTCTAGCAAGTGAAGGTGAGCACAAGGTGAGTGCAATAAAAGTGATCTGTTTATTGTCCAACCTAGCCTGTTCCAACCTAGCCATCTCTTTTGCTCTTCTAGCCAGTAACTGGAGATTTTGAGAGGTTTCTTGATTCTGTGCAAGACCTTCTGAGGTAATGTGGAACTAAGAGCAGCTGATGGTGACAAAGCTTGAGAACATTTRTATTAAAAGTTGGTTGTGTATCAGTGAGCTTATGAAAAAAAGTACCTTCTGTAGAGTTTTAGTCAAAGATTGAATGACAATCTATTAGGGTACACCTTCTGAAAAACCTTTTTCATACCATAATGTTAGTGYAACTTGGAATGCTTAAGTAACTTTCTGACAGCAGCAGAGGAGTGCAGTATAATGAGTACAAATTGATACGGCTTTGAGTTTATTTGGTGGGAAAAACTGTATGAAAAATTCATTTCCTAAAGTGATTATCAGTTGCTCCATAGATATTTAAAGTGAAGCGAATCATTAAAAAAATGAAGACAAATGGGCAGCTCAAATTTGTGCAAAATTGTTTGTTTGGTGTAAASCCAAATTCTGCTTAGACTGAAGTAAACTTGTATTTATGCTGCATGAGAACAGTTGYAGCCATATCTCTTTCCATAAGAAGATAAAAATGAGCTTTTAAAGCCTCCTCCAATGACGGTAATTCATAATCAGTGGAAAGGTCCTCTTTTTTATAATGAAAAACTGCTATTTTTTACTTAAAAACAAAAGCCAACAAAATGAGTTAYAATTTTTTCTTTCAAAATGATAAATAATGCAGTGAATAAATCATTATAGTACTACTCAGGACAACATCCCAGACATTAACTGCGATCATAATTATTTTGTGCAGGATAAGATAGACTTTCTGCATTTTGGTTTCTTTTTGACACAATGAAGACAATATAAATTTCCTAATTTTATACTCTATTATTAGGAAAAGTAAACAGAAGGAAAGTGATAGCAATAACATAAAAACTGTTATATCTGCATTAAATTTATAGAGGATATGATGAATTTGGATACCATGACTACCATAAGAGAGAGACTTTTCCTAATCTTCCACAAAATCATGTTGTAAATTCTCAAGGGCACTTCCTATTCCTAGCCCAGTAAGTAGCAAAGACTTTTTGCTCAAYTGCTTCTAACCTTGAAAATTCCAATTGATATTGGTTGGAATACTTTCAATGAACACAAAATAATTTATTGTGTGTTAAATTCTGTCCAGTTTATATACATCTAGAAGCGTGCACAGTGACATGGAACAAAAAGTGGATGAAGTAAAAAAAGATCAAGTGAGTGTTAAAAAGAATGACATGAGAGTCAGGTTACGTAAGTAAGGGAATATATCTATGCATCAATTTTGTCTATTTGTTAGAGCTTGCATCTGTGTTCTGCAACAACTAAAATTGGAGGTGGGGGGAGGAAAAGTAAAGGAAAAAGTTTGTGGAAGTAAGCTACAGAAACAGATGAAGTCATAAAAYGGCTCAAGCTCTACTAAGGCTAATYTTAGATTTTTCAGTAGCTTCTTCAYTTTCTAAAGTTCACCTTATTATTTTCTCACTGTTAACCTCTTTCCAGAGCAAATATTTCCATGGGTTTCTTGACAGTATCAGCAATCACTGTTCCTGATACAGGAACAGAGGTACAGTAGGTAGATATTGTGGTTTCCATTGCCACCTACTCCTTATCTTTGTTGGCAAGGATTAATTAAAAAACAAAAAAAAAGGTAAAACACTGACTCAAATTCGGGCTTTCATTTTTTTTAAAAGTAATTTGCCTTCAATACAGCACTAACAGATCACTTCTCTTTGTGGAGATGAATGCATTAACAAAAAGAAAAGAAAAAAATAACAGGAAAAAGGTCATAATTTGTCATTCTGGCTATTGCTTTTCCCCCCAGTTTGTGTTATGTGTAGACAGGTCAAGCACTGATATATAAAAGCACAGCAAATTCTCTTCAACAGAGCTTGCAATTTCTGGGACTCTCCTCCACTTACAATTGAACTGCTTTGATAATAAGACAAAGAACATAACCAAATTAATGGCTGGAAACAAACAAAATAGAATTATGTCCTATACAGTGAAACCCTGGTACAAAACTAATATTTACTGTAATTATATATGACATAGAGTTACTTGTTTCTTAATTTACTCTCCATAATGAACAGAAGAAAACATGACAACTTCTGAATGTTATTCTTAAGGGACAGGAAACAAAAGCAGATTTACTTCCTGTCAACAGGTTCAAATTAAAGTGATCCTCTACTTCATACAGAATAGAAATGACCAGTCAGAATAAAAATTATGGACCTTTTTTTAGATTAATGTGAGGAAAAAACTAGAATTTACCAAAAATTTGTTTCCATGCAAGTTTTTTTTCTACAAGACACAACTGGCTCTATCAGATGAGAATAAAACAAACAAACACAAACTTTTTCCCTTTTGAAATAGTTTCTTTTCAAATATCCATCCTTTCACAAATGCAATCCATAAAGCATTCTTCTAAAGTATCTCTAAGCATTTAATGAGCATCTTTAGAAAAACCCTTCTAGGATCTTGGCAAAAACCACACAAGGTGTGTGTGATCACGTTTTGAGGGATCCTCCCTCAGGCCACTCAGTATTTACCTTTACTATATTGAAACCATCTGGAAAAATAATTTCTAGCCCATCATTTGCCCTGTAACYGCATATATCCAGTACAGGCTGATTCCACAGACAGGCAAATGCCAGGCTTTTTTTTGACCTAAACAGACCTAAAAGCCTCCGGTCCTTGCTTCACCTATGGCTACAGTCTCTCCATGTCACCAAAGATTTCATATTATTCAATGTTATGTAAAAACATTAATTGGGTTTGAATGTGTGCAAAGCATCTTTACTTTGAAAGTGGATGCAGGGAATGGTTATATGATTATTATGATTTATCTGTTAKAAACTCTTTCAGATTAGGAAAAGAAAAAGCAGTTGCTACTTAGGCAGCCACTTGGAAGTCACAAAGAAAACAAAATTAAACAGGGTTTGTTTTTTCTTGGTTTWATCTTTTATGGCTCAATTACTAAACCTGTGCTCCCAAGGTGCTCTCATTACCCGAGAGCAATAAATTTCTCAAACTAGAGGTAAAACACCCTGTACCAAAYCAAAACATCCTCTGTCAAAGACAARTGCTGAGCCTTCAGCAATGTTTTCCATATGAATTTTCCTTGGTTTGTTTCAGCMTTTTCCCTAAAGTGGTTCATTCATCTCTCCAGAACTGAAGATTTGAAAAYATTTTAATAATGGTAGTTCTGATAATGCCTTGTTGGAATTTAACCCCAAACACAGAAAATATCACAGGGAGAAAATATACACAATATCACAGAAGTATAAAGCCTTCTTACTGCTGTTATTGTACTCTTTGCTTCTCTGCTACCTCACTAAAATATGCAAAGCAGTACAGAAATAGTTACACAGATGGCRAAGGAGCTAACCAGTAGAGAGTAAGGAATTTTACACTTTAACATCTTAGTTACTAAAAAGAAAAAAAAAACCTTGTTGGTAGAAACCATTTCTCAGCATTTAGATTACAACTGATCTCTTTCATACATGTGACTGTTTCARGATTTAAGCAGTTAGGGAGTAATTTCAATTCAAAGACTTTATACATTATATAATTCTGCCCTCTCATTCCCTTGTCCACCAGCACCAGTAGCTCAAGAAATGTTTATTTGCAGTTCTTTGAGTATCTCTATTTGTAAAGCATGRCATTCATTTCAGAAGCTACTTACAGATAAAGCTGAGGCAGCTCAACCACAATAATGTCAGAAATGAACGCAGGCACATGTTTGAGAGCAACAAATAGCTCAGGTTAGGGTTTTACKTATAAAAAATAAATTGAAATACAGTTTGGTTTAATGAATGGCTCATTAGTGGCTGTGAGATCTGTATCTCCCATTTTGCCACTAATTTATTGAATTATTTTGCCTAAATTGCTTTCAATTTTATTGCTGCTGTTTACCCATCTTTTTATCCTCTTTCTCATTCTCATTTATTTAAGACTACAAAGAATCTTAATGTAGTGTAGCCTGAGCTCTCAAAGCTATAAAGCTTCGAGTTACATTTTAGTACTGTAATAATTTTTTAGAGGAAAAGAATAATTTAAATGAATTTCAGTTTTCCCTTTCATTTGTCTCAGACACCTGTTTTGCTCCTGACTGATCTATTCTTTGGCCAAAAATATTTGGTTTGTATCTGTGACGTGAACTGAATTTGGTTACAAATAAAAAAATTTAATTTTAGAGAAGCACTCTGAAAGCTAAATCAGTTCATTGATCTAGCATAAAATACCACATCCCTGTCTCAATTACTATTTTACCTATCTAGACACATTTTATATCTTTATTAAAATATCACACTCCTCATTTTCTATCTCCAACCTTTAAAAAACCTAATCATGAAGTGCTGAAACTTGTTAGTTTCACTGTGAGTTTCAGCTGAAATATAGATAAGGTATAAAAACAGTGATCATGGTATCAGAAATGTTGCCACTGATATATTTCCAAATAAGTTACATGTGATTATCAGATAGGCATTTTTATTTTTCAGGGATTCTGACTAGAAAATCCCACAGATGCTGGAAAGAAATAGAAAGTTACATCACTCATATGATCATGTAAGATCCCTATGATTTTATCATAATTGACTCATTTTTTCCCCCTTCAAAATGAAATTTTATGTTTAGTTCTTTTTCTTCCCCCACCCCCATCCTATTAGCTGGATATTTAGTGTTCCAATACACAGATTAACAATAATGGACAGTCCTGCTGGGCATCATGGCATGAAGAAAGGTGCTTAATATTGTTGCTCTTAATCTCTAATTACAATGTAAATAGCAGAAGGAGGCATTCTGCTGACATTTGCTCCTCACTCTGAAAATTACTGATTAAGAGCTGCTTAAGATAATTATGCTAGTGGACATTCCTGGCATAATTCATATTTGTGTTAAAAAGGGTTTTTTCCTCATTTTTTAGTTTCAGTGTTTCTATGATAACCCCATTTAGGACTGGAAGGACAAAAAAAAGTGATATCCTGAGCGAGCAGAACCAAACCTTATGCTCACAATCAAAAGTAAAGTATTAAATTCAAATACAATTAGATTACAATAATTATTACAATAMCTTTACCTTGGATAACACARGGCAAAGCATTATCTTTTAAATTACACTGCTCTTTTAAGGCTACTTATAA
The DNA here is from genome assembly GCF_030028575.1 of Malurus melanocephalus. Classification (NCBI taxonomy): domain Eukaryota; kingdom Metazoa; phylum Chordata; class Aves; order Passeriformes; family Maluridae; genus Malurus; species Malurus melanocephalus. The sequence goes on along the minus strand of NW_026623813.1, from coordinate 385,482 downwards.
AGATAAATCTATGAAGTAAACTTATGTAACACCTGTGTACRATACACATTTGGCTTTATAAAATATTAATCATATAGCCATAACATGGCTTTTGCACAGTGATACTGATGAATGAAAACTTGGGTCAAATGTGACCACACCCCAGCTGGGAAAACATATGTTCACTGATTTATCTGAATAAAAAGTTAAGAATTTCAAAGATCAGTGGGTTCAGTTTTAATAGAAGAACACCAAAACGGTAACGTAGTATCTTGAGATAGKTTCCTGTGCTTGGCACACACACATTTTGGAAGGACAGAATGATTTTTGTCTGTATATCAGATCATGATTCACTGCTCAACTGACAACTACTGCTAATCCATTTTATGGCAAAAAAAAAAAATTACTCCCTGTCATTTTTAACTTTTTTTAGATTTCACTTGCACCGTAATGGAGATCAAAAAGTTAATTGCTTCAGTAATTACAACCTTGATCAATAGGGAAAAAAAAATCAAATCTGTCATTTACAAATGTTTTTCTTTATTATACACCAAATTAAGTAATCTWGCTGTTCTGGAAAGTGTGAGTCTTTTATTGCAAAGAAGCAACTGATCAAGTAGGTTTGCTTGCAGCTTTCAGATAGTAATTATACTGAAGTATTTAATGTATCACAGCAATWATTTTCAGTTCTTCAAAGTTACCTATAATTTTTCTGTGAAATAGTGTGTTACAACATGAAGGAGGGGGAAAATTTAAATTAGAATCATGCTCTTTATKATTATCTTTAATTGTAAAAGAATATAATAATCTTTTATGATTTAAAAAACAACAAAAGAAAAAGTTGAGGTTTTTTCCAAAGAGCTCTGGACATCACTGACAAAGGACCAAGAAGACAGTTTTGAAGTAGTAGGGTGAAAGAAAATAAATGAATCATTTAGGATGAACATTAGGAATGTTTTGCTAATGCTGAGATCTGCTAAATTCTAAAGGGTCTTCCTGAAGAAAAGGCTGCAGCCCATTTGGTAGAAACTGATATAATACCAACTCTTGATAGCACATTATAACAAACAAGTCAATATTGAATGCAATGAGGAAAACGTGTCAGTGTTTTGTTTTTAAATATCTGAGAAAATGGAAATATAAGTAGCCACTTGTGGCACACATCAGAGTTTCAAGGATGGATGGAGCAGATTGATCTGCATACCCAGAACTGTGCACTGCTCCCAAATACTCCTATGCTTGAAGACAAGAAAGTCTCTATAGAATTGATTTCAGCATAGCTTCCATAATTTTGTTTTGAAGAATCATTTCAGATGAATGATTTCCACAATCATTACACTGGATATTTTGTAATACAATCTATACTGCAAAGTTTTATCTTTCAGTAAGTGTCCACAATCATTAACTTCACCCAGCTATTACTCTCTAATGTTCTATTTTCTGTAACAGAAACATACATTAAAAAGAAAAGTTTAATAAAAATCTTGAAGTACCAAATTACATAAGTGATATTGGAAAACCAACTTTCTAAACGTAGTTTTCCAATCTGTGCCAGTTACCTTCTACTAAAAAGAAAAGAAAGAAGACCAACTTCAAACGAGCTTTTCAAGAAAGTGAATGTTATTTCATTGTGTGTTCTTTCATATAGAGCCATAAGAAGAGTATGAAAAATGCACACCAATACAATCTTATTGTGCTTAAGGGAAGACAGCCCTCCAACACGAACAATTATTTCTTTGGTAGTGATTTTCGTTGACCCTGAGGGATGGTTTTCTTTTAATTGACCTAATGAGCTGGCTAGACTATCAGTTCTCTCATTTCCACACAAATTAGCTCTTGTATAACTAGAATACTGATGGGATGAGAGAGAGCATAAAACAGCTCCAATTTCCACATCACCAGAGCTATCAGAAAACCCCAGCACTTCCATTTAGGAAAGCTTTTTTTCAAAGTGGARTCCTACTGTCAAATAGTACAAAACAACTTCCATGGATAATTTCTCATGAGCACATTCCRAAATTTGTATGCAAAGAAGAAAAAAGGAAGAGCAAAGGTGAATGCACTTAGAACCATTTTAGATGCATTTATATGTTGCTGGGTGATATCTTAGTGCCACTTCAAAGCAGGGCATTGTGATCATTGGCCTAGCACGTGGTTTGACTTGAACCACAACCTCACATGATGAACTCTGTTCTTACTCCTGTGAAACTGCTTTAAACACCAGCTGAGGATCTGATTCTGCTTGAACCCCTCAGCAGTCAGTGAGCCAGCACTATGACTATTAGTTGAGATACACAGTTAAAAACCTTGCCTAGAATCACGCAGATAATGTGTGGTATCCAAGCTTTGAATCCAAGTAATTTAAGATCTTACATCGGTATYAGTGGCATCAAATCTAAGAGCTACCACTTTGCATAAAGATCAAGCAAAATCCAAATAGCTGAAGAACAAGCCAAAAGTTCACGCTGATCTCTCTTTGTTTTTCTGGAGAGTGAAAATTCTATAAGGACATAAATTCACATAACAAAAAATACCTTAAAAGACAATCTTCCCAGAGACAGGCATCTCCAGACCACTTCTTGCAAAGGATTTAAACAATGCACAGAAGAACTTTTTTTGCCTACTGCAACAGTGGTTCTGATATGAAGGTACCTGTGAAAAACCTTGATCCAGTGGGATGACAGCCGTCTTGTTTTAATCAGGGTTTGGAATTTGAGATTTTAGGTGTTGTCATACTACAGTCAAATCTCTGCTCCGATGGGTTTTAACTTCTGCTCTTGTGCCTAAATSTCTGGTGAAGCTCTGTAGATGAGAAAAGCCATTTGGGGCAGCCTGCAATTTAGCACCACTTGTTACAGCTTTGCTTTTGGTTAGGTATCCCTTGCCTCTACTGCTTTTAAAATGAATTTACTACAGCTTTTCAAGAGGCTGTTTTTACCCAAGTACCACTCAGATGACTTAACTTCATATCCACTAAATTTTTGCCATCAGATGCTGTAATGTTAAGGATACTGCAAAAGCAGAGTTTACAAGTAATTACATTACAAGTAATTGTCTCTCTCACCATCATATTTTCTAGTAATGAAGAGAAAGAGCAACAGAAATTGTTTATTATCTTAATTTTTTTTTTTTTTTCAATCAGGATAAACAAATGTATGCATCACCTCGGGGGAGTAATCTTGTGAGGTCACCAAAACCATTCTCTTWTAATTGGTGTCATATGAAGACAAAACTCAGCATCAGTTACCCACTGTTCATCCAAAGCAAKCAGAACAACAATTAAAATGTGCAGTTTCCCCAAGAGTGAGGTTTATATATCGAAATTACATTTAGCTCTGGACTTGGGAATAATTTTTTTATTGCTTTAGGATTACATCTGCAACTACTAAGAGATTTGGAGTTTTATGYTCAACTTTAAATCATGCACTTATACTGCAAAATAACCTCTATTTCTCAGATTTGCTGGACCCCTCTTGAATTTGATTTTGTCTGCTTTTCACTGGCTTTTTGTAAATAAGGGCATAAAATCTCCTATACTTGAATTAAACATACTGTTCATTCCTTGTTTGATCATACTTTCTCCTTGTCTTTTGTTAGAATCTGTGAAACAGAAAGCACTGATCACGACTTTTGACTAAAAATACTCCACTATGCAGCAACCATCAGCCACCAGTTCTGTGCAGATATTATTGTAAAGGTCCCTTGCAAACTCACTTATCCCAGTTCATGGAAAACTGAAGATTTTTAATGAGTGGGATTCATGCTTTGGAGAAAATGAGTACACTTATGCAGATATATTTAATAGTTAATGAATCAACTGGAAGCACACATTTAARTGATTGTGTGTATGAAACACTGCACTAGGAAATAAGAGGTCTCCCTCTGTTTGAGGCTGATTTATCAGATGAAATACTCTTCACTTACATAAGCAGTGATAAAATTGTGATCAAACTCCATCTCTTTGATTTACCAGGTTTTAGAAAAACTTGTGACATGAAGCTCCCTATCATGGAGATGATGAAACTTTCTGATTTATGTACATAAAGTGCATATACAGTGCAGAAAGTGAGCATGAATTTGTTCCAGGACACAAGCTGGATTACTCTGGTGAAGAATGGTGTCCCCGTTGCCTTGTGTGGTGACTTGTGACAGTGAGATCACTGCCTGCCCCAGGCATGATCAGGCCATACAAAATTTGTCTTGTAATATTCTTCATTTAAGATGGAAARCAGGAAAGTGAAAACYAWACKTTGTCYTAATAAAATAATGTAAGCCACRCACTGTTTTGAATTGTATTCACCTGAGACACGATATTCAAYGGATGACAATTTTGATACAGGAGGTGTCAAAATACATTTCCTGCCTTGGACAAACTTTAGCTTAATCATCCTCAGCCAGAGACAGTGTCCTTGTAGCTGCCATTGTTTGATGCATGTTTTTCCTCTATGAATTAATCTGGCCCTTCAGAGTTTAATTACCTGCCCTCTGCCAGGCATTTTTCATGGTGTTCATTGTGTCTGGCAGTAGCAGAGTGGGGTCAGGCAGTGCTTTTCTAACAGGGATCCTGAATGGTTGGGTGCTGCTGGGGCAAATGTCCATTGTGAGTATATATTCCCCTCCACTTTGAACATTTTCCAAATACGTTCCCTTCAGGTACCCTTATAGAAAACCTCTTATACGAGACGCAAACTCTGCAGTTCAAGCAAATTGTGAATCATTGCCCCCAGCTGTGCACTTCAGCAACTCTGAAAGATTGAATGCTGCACCCTCAAGATGCTGTCATTGACTTTCTGGGGAAGGGTTAACTTGACTGATCTCATGAAACTCGAGAGCTGACAGAAGACTCAAGAGCAAGGATGGACCTTGCTCTCTCCTTATTTTAATTAAAATATAAAAGCCACAGAATATCTTCCCTTCCTTCAAAGAACTTATCAAATTAATGAAAATATGATTCTCCCATGCATTCTAAATTGTCTTTCTGTACAGCTCTTTCATTCATCCACATCTKAGCAGAATGTTCTTATTAAAAATCAAGCTGTCTAAAATACCTCATATAGCTCAAAATTGCAGAACAGTCTCTATCTGAAGAGGTACATTTCTCAGAGCTGAATGCTCTATTGATGCTTTTGCAAAAGATACAAAAGAAATTAAATGTCAGCTACTGAGAGACTGGAATTGATCAATATCTTATGTAATTATACTTTCAAAACAAAAATAGGAAGAAAGTGCACTTTTCATGTTGGGTTTAGGGCTGCAAAAGGACTTACAATTAATAATGGAATTTTCTTTAAAAGTTGGTGTTACCCAGCACAGAAAATAGGCATAGTAGATAAGGAGTTCTGCTAGCTCAACACTAGCTCTGAAACCACATGGACCACTCTAGGTAAAGTTCTGTGCTGTTAAARGCTACCAGACTCCWTTTGTTTGGATCTCCCATCAYCTGGTTTCATATGGTGTCTTGGGGRWTTTTGCATCTGAAAGGAAAGTAAGAGCTGTTTCCTATTCACCTGCTCATCCTTCTATGGCTAAAAAATAAAACTAATATGCTATTCAGACTTAATTAAAATTAATTAACATTTTAATTTAAACCTGTGGGTGCTGTTCCACAGTATTTCTGCTTGTTCATCCCCCTACAGGCACGACCTTGATAATGAAATACACAGAGGACCACTTYGAGAGATTCACTGATGAGGAAAATTCACAGGACTTCATTGCTCAGGTTACCTCATGTCATAGCTCATTTCTGTGAGCTGAGCCTTGCTGTTTGTGAAAATGAGAAAAGAGGTTTGCAATTTCCAAGGAGTGCCATTTCCTTCAGCAGCTCCCAAGAGCAGAGCTGTGCTGAGAAAAGGGAAAGCTCCTTCAGTGGTTTCAGGTGATCTCAGCTGGTTTTGGTAGAGTAGAAGATGAATTTGTCACGTTTACTAGAATAAAAAGGAAGRTTTCTCATGCTATTCTGTGTTTTTGTTAGACATAAATCCATGAAAGTAACATAGAGAGAGAAGCAAAATCTGAATCACACACTGAGAAAGAGGTTTGTGAGAGAGCTAAAAGCAATATTCACTTTAAAGTTCATGGCCCATTTTTGAATAAAGAGCCAATGTAAAAAGGCAGTTTCTGGAAGCAAGAGAAGATCTRGATGGCTCAGGCCTATCCACAGTTTGGCCATTTCAAGGTATGACTGGTTTATATGTATTTTAGAAGCACTGAGAGTTTTATGTAATTTTAGGCTGATAAACTCCACCAAACCAAAGTTGCTGGCATTGCACACTTGGTTGCAGGGTTGTTGAATGGGAAGGCTTTCCATGAAACAGAGAATGAAATTTCAAGGGCTACTGTAAGGATTGATCTTGATGATAAATCTTATTTCACTGATAGGAGGGGTGATAGGAATCTGGTAGAATACCCACTCTAGGGGGTCTTAAGCTTGGAGAAAATAATAAGAGGTCTGTGATATATAGAAGTATTTTCCAAATATTTTGAAACTGGTTACTTGAGAGCATGTTTTTTTTACTTCTTCTCTTTCAAGCAGGTGAATAGCTCATTTTTATTGCCACTGGGTATCCAAAAGGACATCTGTTGTGCTCAGGAGCCAATGCAATCAGACAGTGCTCTCCTAAGTGAGATACTCAGTGTCTCTTCCTGTGATACGGAAAAGGAAATTGGGACAAACGTGTTTTCTAGTGCTTTTCAAAAATAATATATTTTCCAGCATGGTGTTAGAAGTATGATTTAAGACACCAGCAACTTGTAAGGATTCAGCCTGAGAATTAAAATACATATTACTTAATACCCAGTTTATACACTGAGATAGCATGGYAAAAGATTAGCCAAAGAGGATTGAAAAGAGGTTAATTTACTACATGCACAGCTTGGATTGCTAACAATAAATATGATTGACGATGACTGGCTCATAAAGAAGCAGYGCTGCACTCAGCACAGACCTTGTGAAATAACTTTCAGTTTCTCCCAAGAGGGATTTCTGTCCTACTTYAGCCAAGTGGACTTTGAAAGCTTTATGGTAAAAGTCTTCCATGTACTGACTTTATTTTTCTTCACATACTCTTGTTTCAGATCACACAGATTTTTTAAAAACAAAAACTGAAACAAGTTTTAAAGTACAAGTGAACAATTCATTTTTAAATCCACATCTATTTCTTGAGAACACTGAACTGCAAATATTCCAGTGAGGCAATAATCTGTAAGAAAGTGATAAGAAACCTAGAAAATCAATCACAAAAAAACACATAACAGTTCAGAACTTTATTATATGGGTGTGTCTAAAGAAACCAATTCCCTAAGGAATGGCTGCATTGTGGCCTAGGAAACTTCAGAAAAGCRTCTGCTACTCTGAGCACTTGGCAGGGTACAGGAGCACTGAAAATGTAAACCTGTACTTCAMTATTCCACTCCCGAGATCTCCATGTTCTCCACAGATTAGTTCAAACTCTAGAAGTCAGTGCTGGCCTCTTAAAAGGAGTTACAAAACTTTCTGAAAGTTTTTGAAATTCAAGAACCTTTTAYTTTGCATCAGCATCATGGTCTGTGRAGAAGCAAGAGAGCCATCCCTGTCAACTTGTGATTTATTCATGCCAAGGAAAGTGATTTTCCAGTAGTAACTCTCCACACRTCCAGATCCAGTTACTATAACCAGAAAAATTAAAAATAGAAACAGAGTACCATTAGCTGAGATCACAGCCAAGAACCAGATGGTTACTTGAAAATAATGATGAGGACAAAAGCAAATAATTTTATTTAAAAATATTAAGAGATTATGATCAGAATAATTAATTGCATACATTTCTAAATAACTACATTACATTATGCATTTTGTTTGTGCATTGATACCTGCACTCTATTTGGAGTATTTCTGTTTTTTCTAATTTTAGGTGTTTATACTTGGGAGATTTGCAGAATGTGCTTTGCAGGTAAAAAGATACTTATTCCATTCTTTGGTTTGGTACAGCTTATAAAGAACTGCATAACACATTAGATGCTCAGTAATTATATTTCRCTTTATTTCTTTAGTGTTTTCTCAGGTTTCTGATTTTAAATAATGTTATTGAAGCCTGAATCATGATTGCATTATGTGCTTAAAACAGAGTACATATAAATGCAGCACAAAATTCCCCAGACTATTAAAAACATGTCGGAGACTAATGCATTATACCTCTGTTTTGACCCTAACATTAGTTCAGTCTTTAAGTAAGAGATGCAAGCAAAATATACAAAAAAGTTTAAGAGGCACCAGTATTTCTTTGGGTCTCTGTAGAGCAAGCAAGGATGCAAGAGAAAATGGTGAATAAGTACAGAAACCTGAGTTTACCTATAAACAGTTGCTCTTACGAGTAAGGATTAGCCCTCATTTAAAGCTGAGCAAGGATAAAAATTGATTTTGTGTAAACAGAAATAAAATGGGAAACAGAATGAAGCTGGATGAAGTAGTAAAAAAAACTTGTAAAAAACTATGGAAAAAAACACTGACTACTCTTATGTGTTCAAGATAACAACCTGCAAAGAGGTCAGACAGGAAAACCCAGGGATCTGGCTCTAGAGAAAACCACAAGATTTTATAAAAATAGACTTCAGCAATCACTCAACTTCAATAAAAGACATAGAAGCAACATAATCAAAAACSTGAAAGAGCAGCTTTCACACTGGAGGATGAGAATCTGTAGTGAAGCATTTRCAGCCTGTTTCTCAAAGGGACATGTACTGTGCACAGTGACACTGAACAATATTGCTGGCAGACCATGAAAATGAAATTCTAGCACTGCAAATGAAGCACTCCATGTCATGGATTTTCCTGGCACTGCTGGGGATTTCAGGAGCTGCTGTTAAAGCTGAAACCCAAAAAAACTGCTCAGCTGCTACAGAAGAGAACCACAGAATGTYCTGAGTTGGAAGGACMCTCAAGGGATCATCAAGTCCAACTCTGAAGTGAATGGCCCACAAAAGGATCARCCCACAACCTTGGTGTTATTAGCACTGTGCTTTAACCAGCTGTGCCAATCTGAGGATCAGATTCTGCTGGAGAKGTCTATGTGCCATTTAAACTGTCCCATTTGGGGGCACAGAGAAATATTCAAAGCTGTATTTATAAGGATTAGTTTGTGCAAACTATCTGCATTGTCTTGGGCTACTGGAAAACGTTGTAAAGAACTAGAAAGCTGCAAACCTGAGAAAAGCCTTCAATCATTTGCAACACACAGGTACCGAAATGCTGCACTCAACGGGCTCACCATCACATCCATGCAGGTGTCCATTTCCCAGCTTTATTCATTTTAAGGCAGCCAGAGGCTTATTCTGAGTTTTGCCCAGTAATACTGCAGTCTATGCCATTTCAGAGGTTTGTTTCTACTCTGCCTTAAGAGCTTCAAAACCTTAAAAAAAGCTAAATATCTTATGCTACACTGAGATATTGCATTAGTATGAACTACTGGCAGAACACACAAACCCCACACATTTCTCATGTCACCACTTTCCAAAAATCTCTTCAAGAAGAGACAAGTTCCGATTACTGAGGCAGATCAGATTTCTGAGAAATATTCAGAAAGAGCAGGAAACAATTTTCTCAGAGAAGCCGTGGCTGCCCCATCCCTGGAGTGTTCAAGGCCAGGGTGGATGGGGCTTGGAGCAACCTGGGATAGTGAAAGGTGTCCCTGCCCATGGCAGGGGGTGGAACTGAATGATCTTTAAGGTTCCTTCCAAGCCAAGTCAATCTATGATTCTATGAAACAAGGCAGATTGGTGACTAGAATAAAAACACAACCAATTCACCCAGGTATCAAAACAGCAACTGTTTTCATAATAGACTTGTATTATTTTCTTTCTATTATCAGTCTGGGATGTTCTTAAATGAGTTTATGCAAAGAAGTATATGAGGAGACACRACATTCATTCCAGTTTTCTGAAGATAGTACCACAGCTTAAATAAGAAATGTAACACCTTTTCAGTCAAGAGCCAGAGAACAGTACTTACACACTGTTAACAAGAGAAAACAAATCCAAAAGGAAACAAAAAACCATCAGATTCACAAGGGAAAATGCTTTTTGACTAATGTGGAAGCTGGACAAGTAAAATATAACAAAAATACTCCAATGTGCTGTTTTAATTCTTTCCTGTGTTATGAAAAGAGCCCTTTCAGGAGGTTTACACTTGCCCTTGTGAAGGGCAGGGCTGGATGTAGGGCCAGCTCTCACTGTTCAAGCTGAACTTATTCCATCAAGTTAGTGAGAGCACGTCCAAGCACACAGAACAACATACAGGTTTCCAAGATTAAGGTTTGTACATGAATTCAAACTTAGACAAAATTACAAATAATTTGAATTTTTTGACCTACAGAACATATGCAAAAAATYGTGCACAGGAAACAAACTATTTGAAGTATTTAAAACTGCTATGCTACAAAAAGACAGTTTATGACTCAAAATAGATYGCTTAGGATARAAAACCTGCTTAATTTCAGCCTGTRTGGTTCACCTCCCAGTGCCCAAACTGAAAAACATATTTGTATACAAAACATACCACCAAATAGGTGGTTTTAAATGTATTTCAGTGCAAAAAAATTCCAAACAGAATACCATAATCCCTGCTGGTCTGACCCCCCCAGCCCCAAAACACCAGCCCTGTGAGATGCTTTTTTCCTCCCATAAGCTTTTTGATGGTTTTAATTGTTGATTCTTCAAGTTATYTGGCAAAATGACACATTTTGTCTTGGTTGCATTCAGAAAAAAACTTCACGCATTTATACCCAAAGATTAAAATCTCTATTTTCTATATTCAGATTGTGCAATTTCAGATTCAGCCCTGTGCTGTGAGCCAGCCAATCTCTCACTGAAGTGCCTWCATTTTTTTATCACAACAGATAGAGAGGATTATGCCCACATTGCTTTTGGAAATGATTTTACAAACTTTCTGCTTTAAATAAATGAGAATTCCCACCTTTCTGTTTACATTGGTCTATTTTTTTTTTGCTTTCCTCACTAAATAAGACCATGCAGGAAAGGTAGGTGATATATGGCTGCACTTAAGCTTTCAAAATCCTTTGCAATTTTTCTTCCCCAGTTTTAAAGAGGAGATTTTTTTTTCCCCAGATATGTGTTAGCAGCTTTCCCAGAAGTCATATTCATGTAATGGAGGTAAAAGGTTTTTGCTATAGAGGATAAGTTTATGGAAGAGCTTCTGTGTTTTGGAAATTTYAGATGCCCATGTACAAGCACAGTTTGTGACACCAGTAAAACTTGCTTCCTGGAAATTCTGTGTATAACTTTGCCAGATATTGTGAAACCAATCATTTGAAAAGAAATGTATTCATTAGTTTAAAAATATCCTTTGAATTTGGAGTACCACATTTCTTTTCCACATGCACTTTTCCAGATAAGTAGCAGTCTTTCCACATAGCATTTTAAACAGAAGGTATGAGTGAAAGTATAAAGTGGGCACAATAAAAAAAATAAAAGAGTTATTCACCAAATTTCAAGTTGGAAAATGAGACTATTTGCAAATAAATTTCCTAAAATTGTCCTTTTTTACCTTAGGTGAACTKAAACGTAAGTCACTTTTTCTGCAACTTTGAGAGCTGAGAAAAATCTCTGAGGCAAGTACTTTATAATAATAAAATCCTCCATCACAACCTTCTTTTTGAATTACCTGTTGGCATGTTCCTCCGTTGTGTAGGTCCTTGTCTGCTGAGCCCCAATTTTCTGAACAATATCTGAGGCTTCTCAAATGGCTCAGATAACTGAAAGAACAATTTAATTTAATGTTCCTGTCATCACACTGAAGCAGAAGTGCCTCCTGATGAAATAATGCAGAGCTCTCACTTCAGTATCTACCCCATAACTCCAAACCTCTGAGGACTGTTAGGATTCAGCGGGGATCCCAAACTGGCAGGTGTCATATTTAATGTATGTGCAGTCACATTCCAAACAAATAGCTACACTCAAGGAACAAGCCAATAACTCTTCTGAGCAAAAGTAGCCAGATCTGYACTCACTTTGGACTGCAGAAGAGTTATTCCTTGAAAAGTCTGTCGATACAGGCCACCCTTCTTGTTCAGACATTCAACCTTTCCACAAAATCATCCATCTCGCTCTTTGCTGGGAACTCAGTGTCACACCAAGGGCAGGACTCGGCTTTTTTCGGCCCTGCTGGAAACAGAGCTAGTAATTTAAATTTTTCAATTAGCCCAACTGTGTTATGGGCACTTTCTCAGCAGTCAGATGGATTCAGCAAGCCAGAGGAAGCTGAGGCTGATGCAAGCCCAGYGTAAAACCAACAGACCCAGTCTGMCCAGAGTGWGGGTCTTGGGCTGACCTTGAACTARAACTGCATTGTGGGAGACATCCACAATAAACAAAACAAAAATATTTGTTCTGAAAGGTATCCTGGATTCACTTCCTTCTTGGTTTTACTGCCTGTGTCCATTCTGTTTGTGCTGCCCATTGTGCAGTACTTGGAGAACTGGCCCACAACAGGTGGGACATGATCAAATCCCCACCCTATGTGAAATGCTGTGAAGCTGCAGTAAATCTCAGGGCTGGTTGCCAATCCTGGATGACTGTAACTTTCATTAATAGCTTAAGGTAGATTGAAAACTTTTATAGCTGAGCTATACCAAGAAAAAAGTAAAACTATAAAATTTATTACCAAACCAAGTCAGAGTAATCTTTCAGGTATTAAAAGCCTTATTCTGGTTCTCCGTGACAAGGATACAAAAATTATATGACATGTTAGTACTCATTAGTTAARTCAAATAAAGTAATTTTAAACTTTGCTCTGTTACATTTAAAATATAGCCTTTCATATAAGTGTTCACATCTTATGGTTCTAAGGATTGTTTTTTATAYATAGAGCACCAAGATACTTCTGAAACAAAAAATTCCCAAGGTCTAAGATTTAATGCTTTCAGACTGATTTTCAGTGGTCTTCAACACATGAAATTTTCACTGTAATTGGTACAAGCACAGGACCAATGAATCAGATCATTAAATCTCACWGGTTATAATCTYGGAAGATTCTTAWCTACTTATCTGAGGAAAGAATTATCAGTTTCCTGTTCTCTRTGTTTCTTTCAAGGGACATTAAGATGCTACTGATAATTTTGGTATAGAGAAAGGAATAAGCACATTGACATTTATTCCAGAAAATCGAAGTACCTGATATCTGCCTTGTATTGTCTGTAAATTTACCAGTTCAATTTCCCTCTATTAAGAAGTAATTGTTTCACTTTGTGCTCAGCTATGATGCTGTAAAACAGTTATATCTGTGAATTTACTCACAAAAYCAGCATCCTATATATTCATTTTTCTTGGCTTATTCACAGTGAGAATACAGCACTCCTTTAGTGACAGATGATATTATTAAATATTTAGCTCTCACAGTAGATAATTGGAGTATTTCTGCCGTAAGTATTAATTTACTCAGGCTGGTGATTCATGCTGTTCCACATGAGAAAAACCATAACTAAATTCACACTTTAAGCTATAAGAATCAGCAGCTGAATCAGAAGATAGAAATTGCCATCTAACCCACACAGCTGCAGGGAGATGGAACACAGGCACCTCAACAATTCATCACATCAGCTTTATCCACGTTCTAATTTTTCATGCAATTCCACTTGGGATGCACAGTACATTGTTGGACTGTATCATGTTATTTCCTTTTTTTTCAAATTCTAACTCTTAAAAAGAMTATTGCTTAAATTGAAAGTTAACTCAGACTTTTTAAATGGAAGATGTTTGGCTACTGATTTATAATTCTGCTTWTGACCGATGTTTCACCCAACATGTGATGCTTGGAAAATGCATAAATTGGCAAAGACTTCCCGTGCTATTAATCCATGGCAAAATCAGGTTATTGCCCAGAGGAAGACAACAGTCTAATGATATGCAAATTCCTAAATGAGCTGGTTTTCATTAATGCTGTGTAACCAGCCAAATTCAAATTCTCCTACTTCAATTCACATTTACTCAGTCTGTTTAGAGTCCCTGTGTTATTTGTAGACTGAATAYAACTCAGAGAGCTGTGTCTAAACAGGATTAGAAAACTGAATGAATTTTAATTCTATAAAGCCACAATTAAAAAAAAAATCATCCTACACACAGTCTAACATGCTTTCCATGGCATGGAAGAATTTGAGAGTTGGATCCCTGGAATTCCCACCCCCTTCCCTCTGCTCAGGATAGTGCCTTTTTCACATTCAACTGTAATAAACGTTGCAAGCAAAATAAGTACCATAAAAACACTTCAGCCATTTTTTTTCTTTGTAGTATGAATGTGAATCTTTATCTGTTTAGAGTATTGTTTTTAAAACTGAAGGCATAACAAWTAGGCAAATGCCACAGTCTCTCTGCAAGGGCTAATGGTTCATGACAAGGAGAGCAAAGTCTCTTTACTTGACACACATTTTCATGGTGGTTGAACAGGCAACTGCAGTTTCACAATTTGTTCAATTTTCATGGTGTCTTATTCGAGAAAAATAGCAATAGCACATGTGCTAAAATTTATACATTTAATAATTTTTCCTATTTCTCACTGTTAGCAGAAAAATGGTATTGATATTTGACTTATTTACATACAATTTCCACTAAAACTAGGTTGGCACGAGGACTGTGGCAACCTTCCATATGAGTCTAAGAATTGTGGAATTGCACTGACACAGCAGCACAGGACTCACACTTTGGGTGGGAAGTGGAGTTAGGAGAACGCAAACCAAAAATCTTCCTAGAATTCTTCTAAAAGGATCATACCACCTTCAGCTTGACTGCTTATAAGTTGTCTATGTTTTACCATATATGACATGGAATATATGGAACCCGAATGGAAGTTCCCACCTTTTCCTCTTGGTGTTCAGACACAGTGAATGGTAATCCTGTGTAAAGGACTGGGTGAGAACATGGCTTGAGGGGATTCTTTACACAGAGATTCTGTGAACGTTTTGTGTTGCTGCTCAGCTGTCCCTCTGTACACACAAATACTGAACAAAAGACAAACTCCTGTTTCCCACTTTCCCCCCTCTGTCAAACAGATATCAATTCAGAGCTCATCTGGCTTCCTTTCAGAGGGAAAGAAAAAACAAAACCTGTTTYAATTGTTTGGTCATCTGCCCTGTGGATGGCTTCTTCATCCTTTCCACACACATCCTGCAGTCACGGTTTGTGATGCTGCTAATCAACACAACGACCAGCTGCCACTTTGTTTTCATCAGCAGCTGATATGCTGGGTTTGGGTAATGTTGTTTATGTATTGATCTTTCTCTTGAAGCTAATATCCTTCTATCAAACAATCATGAGCCTCATGTTTCAAATTTAAATAGCTGCACAGTCATTAATTAAAAAGTAATGCATGGTAGTAATTTAAAATTTGTGCTTCAATATTTATGTACCTCTCTGAACGAGAAACAGAGATTTAATTTAATTTGTGAATTTTGAGTTAAACCTCACTAGATTGAAAACCAACAGTAAACAAGGAAAGAAACAGCTGCAGCTACAGATGCTGCTTTGTAGCCACTTCAGTTTGACTCTCCCAAACATTAAGTGGAACTTACAAATTACATCAAAAGTTACATTAAAAAAAAAAAAAGAGAAGTTGTGCAACTGTGGAGGTGGAAGAAGAGACAGAGAGRTGGTGCTTAGCAAGACACGAGTTTCTTACCAATAAATTGTCATTTGAAAAACAGCAGGTGACAAATGTAATAAAAATTGTTTAGAGAGCTGAAATGAATACAATTGCCAGGAATGAACTGGAAGTGTCGGGCAGCTCTGTTCTGCAGTGAGTCTGCTCGACAAACATTCAACTATTCACCACAATTAAATATTTAGCTGTGCTATATCTGAGCCCTGGGCCCTAGTRAGCCCACCTTTCAGCAAAGGTTCAAAGTACAACATGTACTTCCACATATGTCCAAAGTACAACATGTCAAGGTACCATCAAGTCAGGCACTCAGACAGTATGAAAACCTCTAAACAGAGAATTGTGTGATATCAGACAGCAGAAAACCCCTTTGATTTGTTCTAAGTTGCAAAACCTTAATTTCCGGGAAATTCAGAAATCCACAAGTCTGYTTAAAACAGAAAAGCTGTAAAGCAAAATGGAAGGAAAATCAGTGCTGTTAAATTGAGTGTAAAAAAAGGAAATTCAAGAAAAAGTCCTTCCCTTGGTTTCCTCTTTTTGATTTAAAGTAAAAAAAATATTTTTTTTCCTAAAAAAAAAAAAATGTGAAATCTAATCATAAGGGGGAAAAACTAGAAAAATACTTACTATAATAAATACTGCAGTCAGCYGCATTCAGTTTAAAGGACTGAGCAACTTGCTCTCAACTCTGTACTACAAGTGTGTTAAATGTTCCTTTTGGAAGTGGAACCTCCTTTTTGGAAAAAAAAAGTAAAATTGCTTTTGTATGTTTTCTACTACAGCTGTTCTAAAAATTCCCAGAAAATTATTTTTATTTTTGATACTCTGAACTGACATGGAGATCAAATAAAACCCCCCAAAATACCAGCAATTAATAATTGCAGTTAATTCTGCAGAAGCATGGCTCTGAGAACTACAACTTCCTTTGTGCTAGAGAAAAATATATGAGTAACCCCTGGAAAAATGAAAATAAATTTAATAATTAAAGAGTTACAGTGGAAAAATGTAGAACAAAGTTGCAGAAAGAGTCATAAATGTAACTATGTGAATCCCCTATTTCTTTCTGAGCCTGAGATAGTTTAAAAACATGGAAGGAGATGGTGTACATGAAATAATGCATTATCTAGCTCATTAATTCCTTTCTAYAGATTTGCATGGTGATGATATTAGATGGTGAAGTCGATCTCAGCTGAAAAATGCAGACCAAGTTTTTTAGCATGAGTTTCATCCTTTTTGATTTTCTGTCCAATCTACAATACACAATGTCTGATATCATCAGCTCCCAYTAATTCCCTTTTCATCCTTCACCTCAGTCTTTAATTTTTTATTTTTGAGTATTTGTTACAGCATTAGAGGTTTCRAAACACCAGATCAATAACTTCCTACCTCAGTATATTTGTTAGATACCTGTTATCTAACACCACATCCAGTTTGATTTATTGAATTTTTTTTTTTTTTCAAAGAGCAGTTTCATTGCAGTTTTGGTSTTCTGGAATGGAAATTGTTTATCTCCCTTTCATCTTTATTATGACAATTAATTTCCGTTTTCTCCAGATAGGCTCATTTTTATTTCCAGCACTTACCCTGCCCCCATCCTCATGCTCCATGCTATCAGCCTTGCTGAAAACTGTTATTGTATTCCTTCAGGTCAGGCACAACATYGTGATCAGCTCCAATCTCACCCTTATTGTCAAAACATGGACTCACCATTTTATCTTACTGCTAAAATATAATTTTATCGGTTTTAATTTCCCTACTAAAATATAATTGTGCTTGTCTCTCGACAATTATCGCTTTAATCTCATAGACCCTCATTTTAAGATCTAGATTTTTATCACATACATCTTTTTTGGCAGCTTGTAATTTTCCTAGTATCTTTTCTGAGACAGGAATTCTTCCATTTATCATTCCCTTCAGTAAAAGTTCCCTCCCTTCATTACCTTCCCACTCCCTTCTGGACTGGGAATACAACACAAAATGTGTAATTATCAGTGTTATGCTCCCACCACAAACATTTGTTATGAGTCATTCATAGCAGTTGCCAAATCTCTGTAAGTTTCTTGACTGGACAACTGGATAATTTTAAAAGAAGAAAAAACAGAAATATGKAAAGTGTACTCCCTGAAATAATAACCAAACAAAAATAAAAGAATTATACCTCAGTATCATCCATCACACACACAAAAAATATCATAACTCAGGCAATATATATTTTTGAAAGAATACAGAGGAATAAAACATTCAGCAGTGAGTCAACAATTCTAGGCTACATTTAGAAGGTTCAGCAATCAAATCTGCTATTAAATAATGTTTTCCATTTTTGCAAACATGATTTCGCTTAAATATTTCACTTTGTAGCAAATCTATTCAGATTAAAGTTGCTATAATGCTACTATGACTTCTAAAAAGAAACTACTTTTCAATTATATAYACAAAAATTTATCAACAAATAAGGATAGATGTTTGTCTACCTTTCTTTTCCCAAYGTGCCAGCTCAAATAATATCTTCAGACTAATCAGCTCCTTTTTTSCCCCGCATCAGAATAAAGAAAGTGTGCTGCACCAATCTAAGAAACAAAGCATTCCAAGTATTCCATTGGAATTGTTGTATTTTATGACATTAAATAGAAATTTATCTTTCAGAGAGAGAGAGAGAGAGAGACCCCCCCTGTGCAGGGGCTGTGTTATGGTGTCCATTAAGGCACAGCATCTGTTGCATGTAAAATGAGAAAATCCCAATTATTTTTGCCGTGACCTGCAGTGGAGGAGCCTCCTGACCAGGTCAGGAGTACTCTCAGTCAAAATCACTCTTCAAAGCAGCACCTTTGTTATTTCACACTGGAGCAGTGTCTCTGCCCTTCCTCCAGGGCCCAGGAGCTCTGAACTATCGTGCACCTGATGCTGCAGCCAGCTGTGTTTTCTGGCTGAAATCCTCTATTTTGCTTCCTCCAAGTATCTTGCCTCTATTTTACTGTAACAGGCAGTTTATCTTAAAATTGAATCAGAAGGTACCATTTCAGCTTGAACTAAAAGCCTTTCCAGAGAGTTTGTTGCTTGATTAAATTACCAAGAGAAATTCAGCTGGATGCACAAGATATTTCACTGTGAGAAGATCGGGAGTAAGAGAAGTTTTTGTGAACATAATTTAGATTGTACTGAATTTTGATTTTACTGCAAGTACCTTTAGGTCCTAGACCTCATTTCATAGCTGATCTTCAGTATTTAYTTCAGTTTTATCCAAGCACAAAACYCTGATTATACAGCAGGGGAAAAGGTGGTTGGGTTTTTTTTGTCCATTGCCATTTTTAATATTTCGCTTGAGACTTACATGCAATTCCACACCACTAAAGAAAATACTGCCCATACATTTAAAAAATAAATAGCAAAGGAAAATACCTAAATAAATATCAAGGGCAATTTCCTAAATAAATATCTAAGGACATTACCTAAATAAATACCATATGAGTAAGCTCAGGAGGATTCTATGAATTTCTTTAAAGTTCCATCATGATGACTCCCCCTGGGAATTGTCAGCTCTACCAGTCTCAATCCAAAGTCCAAAACTGCCTCCTCCCTCCCCCCTGTTCTCTGAACTCATAGAGAAATCTGGTTTTCAGATTATCCCTTTCTGAAATTCCTCTCTTCAAGGTGCATTGTCAGGGTGAGATGCCTTTATTAAGGAATTAATGCCATGGGAAATCAGATTAAATAAACAACCATAGATGCATCTGCAATTGCTTTTGTTTCTTAGAGTTTGCAATTTTGTATTGATAAAGGAACACCTGAAACTAAAACTGATTAGAAACAGAGATAAACTTGCTATTATTATATTATTTTAGARGACAGAAAGGGATCACCACAAGGAGAAGTTGGATTATACAGCAGAGTTTTCTAGGCTGTTGCAAATTTCAACTTTGTGATCAGAATCTCCCTAAACTTTTGGACACTATTAATAAAGAAACATCAACTGGGTAAAATGACTGCAACCCTGGAAACTTCTGCTACCTCTCTCAAGTACCCTGCACCTTTTAGCCCAGCTTTGCAACTCACCTGCAAATTTCAGCCATAGYATGTTTAGAAATTGCACTACAAAGAGAATTTTTGGGGTGCTCTTCTGTTTATCAGAAGCAAATGCACTGTTGGTCACTCATGAAGTAAGATTTCATTTTTAAGATCTTACACATTTTAAAATAAGTCTATAAAATAATAAACAATGACCCTCAGATTAGATAAATCCTGCAGTAATGTTTATATGTGGAAATATCATGGGCAGTCTGTAATAAACTGTGTATTTTGAGAATACCTTTTTCCAAGAACAGTTTTAGAAAAGTGAATTTTACTGAGAATCCCATGTCCCTTCACATAAGGACACTCAGCATGTATTGATACGTAGCTGTGTATATTTTCACATAATTTCTAATATTCATTATACATGTATTCATTTTTTTTTTGGTGATTATTTGGAGACAAGTATTCTTTTCCAGGAGGCTTGTACAAAAGAAACAAACTTTAAAACCAGAAGCTCCCCTTCGAAAGATGTTTGTTTCTTAGGACAGATATTCCCAAAGCAGTTTGAAATATCTCAGCATTTATAGAGGCTTTATGCATAATTTAGGTAGAAAAATCAAAACTTACTTGGCACATGATCTACTTGCTTATCAATCTGACAGCACCCGCAGAGGCAGCATGCAGTGGAAAACACAAGAGCCCCACAATGGTGCAAAATCCTGCTGGATTAGCTCATTTAATGCACATCAGCAATTTAAGTTAAATGACCTTAATGTACAGCTAAGTTGCATCTACAGACTGCAAAATGCATTTGTCAGCTCCTGCTGGAGATCCTGAGCCATAATCTGAACTCAGGGAAGAAAAGCACAAGATAAAAACATTCTAAATCCAGATTTGGAATGTTTGTATAGTCATTCTTTGACTCACAAATCACCTGCTCCCCTCCATTCCACCCCGAAGTGCTGAAGGTGCAGAACCTCATTAAGTTGCAGACAAGAACTTCCCCACTCTCAGAAGTTCTTGTCACTTTAAACCAGGTACTTTTTCTAACAACTAAATCCTAAAACATTATTTAGTCCATTAAAGACACCGTGGTGGAAGGGGTGATTTAACAACTCACTGCAGAATGAAGCTTCAGCAATCCCTTGTATTTTCAGAGCTCTCTCACTGGTGACTCTGGTTGGGAATTGGGACCCAGAGGGAATTTTTCAGAAGGTCTGCAGGGTTACAGTGCACAAGAATTCTATCTCCAGCTGCTGTTGCAAACTAAGAGTTTTTATCCGCTCCAAGCACTGAAAAGATATCTTTTTAATAAGATATTGATATAAAGTCTTCAACACTAAGGACTGTGAGTTAAGGAGAAATTTAAACTGAAGGCTTGTTTTCACCACAAAACTCATAAATAAAACAAGAGTAGAATGACTAACATGTTAAATCAATATTATAATTACCAGAGGTCAATTAGAGAGATTTTTGCTATCAGTTTCAAACATTTCTTCTCTCAAATGAAGAYGCTCCTAATGACAGTGTATCCAAGACTAAATATCTAAAGAGAAAACTCCTATAAAATCAAGATTGCCTTGCTTTTCAAAACATTTTTTTCTTTAAAATGTACTCTAGCTCAGATACCATCACACCTTTTCTTCACAATATTGTAGATATTTTAAAAAGAATTTTTTTTTTAAATATATAGATTTTATTTAAGAAAAAAACACATAAAAACTACATTAAAATCTACTGAAAACAAAGAATTAATCATTCCTGTATATGGAATTCTAAAATGCTTGTTTATGGTGCACATGAAACTTTTGAAGAATGAATTGGGTAACATCCCCCAAATAAGAGGTTATGAATACAACTGATGGTGCTTTTAAGCAGCCTAAGCCTGACACCACGTAAATCATCTTCATTATACGTTTATTTCAGCACTTGAACTCTCTGCTGTTTCTGCCTTTCTGGAGACCATGACCATCTCAAAGTTAGAATAATGTGGGAAAAGGGGAATAATCCAGTTTGGCCACTTTGCCCTTGAGGTTGGACTGTCATTACATTTATGGCTTTGCACTAAGAAAAGCAAAGATAATGAAACAGAATAAATACAACGGTGCAGCCCATAAAGACACACCAATTCCTTCTTTAATTGTGGAGGATATTTCCAGCAGTACATTACAATTTTCAGGTTTTAATTCCTACAAAGTATACCCAAAGAATGGCACTCTCTCAGCCAGAATGACATAACAGATTTTCAGTCCACACCAACTGTTAYAGCTCCACTGACAACACAACTGTTTACATGGGGCACCCAGAAGTCTTAAAATGGAAAAAAAACACTGAATTTCATTGCCTCTCCTACAGCCTGACCTTCAGTCAGTTTGCAGAGGCATCAACACYATGTAATCCACAATACCATATGCCRCTTTCTCWCTTAATTTATAATARAGTTACACTTTTAAAAGCTGRAAAAGCTTTTGATAGAGWTATGCCACTGTTCTTGCTTCTGAAATTCAAACATTTCCCTTGCAGACTCTTCTGGKCTTTTCATCCCATTCCAGTGTCTACTTCAGCTTTTTAGCAGGATGGTTGTTTTCCAAGGACCTTAACTAAAGACATTTACCGCTCATATTCAGCTGACTGSTTCATTAATATTCCTATGCCCTTCACAGAAAGTTGTTTTTATGTTCTAATCATCTTTCCAGGGGCCAGAAACATAAACCAGGTCATTATGAGTTAATTCAAATCAATGTCCGATGACTTTCTAATTTTCATTTCACACTTGATARCCTTAGTGTCGGCTTTTGGCAACAGTTCCACTGAAATACTCTCATCAGATATTTTAGRAAGTTTTTTCATCTTTCTGAAACCATGACTAATCTAGAGGGCAGCAGCATAAACACACAGCACCATTTCATAGGAAAATACCTGGAACTTGGGATCGTCCTCAGTTTAAACMTCTCTGCTCTAAAGCTTCTCTAGGATTTATGCTGAATAAATTCAGGATGAAAAAATTTCAATAAAGATTTAGCCTTAAATTCCACTTGGAGAATACTTTCAATTCTGTTTACTTGTAGAATTTTCTGAGGACCAACACCATG
The DNA here is from genome assembly GCF_030028575.1 of Malurus melanocephalus. Lineage (NCBI taxonomy): Eukaryota > Metazoa > Chordata > Aves > Passeriformes > Maluridae > Malurus > Malurus melanocephalus. The sequence goes on along the minus strand of NW_026623813.1, from coordinate 362,766 downwards.
AAAAAGAAGGGATGAATTTATGGTTTATGGAGGTGGGAAGCACGGGTCTTACAAGGACTTTCAGGCTCCCAATTTTGGCACCTCCTGAAAAGAGCTGCTCTTGTGGGTTTGGAACTAGGGCTTGAAGAAAGGATTAGTGCACACTGCCACTATGGGATTTTATTTTCCTTGTGTTAAATTGGGCTTCCCTTCCCAAGAGGATTTTAGGGATTTATGAGTGCCATACTCCTCAAACAAGCATGTATTACACGGTTCTATTTGGAAAGAATTACATTTTATTTCGGTGGTGTTTTTCCTCTTGAATCCTTATATTTAAAGGCTATCTAATTCAGTCGTTCTTGACTTTGGTTAACTAAATAATGTTTGACTGAAAAWTTTACTTTTTTGAGGTATATTTTGAGCTCTACCTCCAGATTTAGAATATTATTTTCATTTTTGTTTGGGGTTTTTTTTTGTTGGTTGGTTGGCTAGGGGTTTTTGTTTTTTTTTTTCATTTCACACTTGATACCCTTAATGTYGGCTTTTGGCAACAGTTCCACTGAAATACTCTCATTCTTTTATATATTCCTTATTTTATAACATTTCTACGCAAGTCACTTCTAAAACAAAAAAATAAAGTTTGTTTTCATTAATTCTATTCTTATACTTCTAGGCAAWTTTTTAATTAGTCAATGATGTCTAATTTCTACTTGGTTTCAGACTCACACAATTAAAAATGGTGGTTTGGATGGTTTGGATCTGAGGCTCCTTGAGGATTTTATTTTCCCTGAACATAAGGGGGGATTCTGTTGTATGTAGAAATCACGTTATCTCAATTAGGCAAATTCATGATTTATTACATAACAATACCCAAATAAGCTGTTCGTACAAATTTAATTACAACTTAAAAGCATGACATGAATCAGTGCATGGACTTAATATTATTCTGTTGTTTGATTTTTTTTTCCTGTTTATGCACACATTAATTTACTAAATTTTTGACTGACAGTCTTGTGGGATGAAGCTACATTAAGGCTCCACATAATTATTTCACTRTCACTTTTACATTCAGTGTTTTTTTCCAGTTTCATTTTTTTCTTTTAGTCTAAACATCCTAACTTTCTATCTTGCTGTACTCTAACTACTGCCATGTCTCTGTGGAAACAAAGGGGTGTCAGTGTTTAGAAAATTTTAAATCTTTATTCTGTGTGATTCTTTCTTCTCTGCTCTTTGAAATCTTGGACATAAGATTGCATTATTAATTCCTAATAAATTTCAACATTAATCTGAAAAATCCTTTGAGAAATGCTTCACTGATTCATATAGATCTCTCATCATAAGCCTCAAGGGAAGATATATAAATGAACAATATTAATATGAAGGTTATTTGATGTAAAAGTTTGGACACAACTATTGCAAATGTTATGTATTAATGCTCTATTACTCAGATTTAGATTCAAGATCAGAGGCAGAAGAACGGAAAGTTTGCTTGAAAAGACTTCAAGATGAAGTTCTGACAGCTATGTTTCCGCAGCTGTCAGAAAAAATCCCCCCCAGTTCTGTTTATCATGCACTTCTGTCCCCTGACCCCATCATTCTGAAATGAGGGAACCAGCAGGAAATGATGAATTAACTCTGTAAGTGGAATTCCAATTGAAAACCATGGAATAGCAGCAGAATATGCTTTGGGCTTTCTCTACAGGGCAAAATGCTTTATAAGGTGTAGTTTACTCTAAAGTTAAGTTTTGATTCTGGTCACTGATACATATTCAAAGACCAGGATATAAATCAAGAACATAAGATCACCAGGCCAGGTCTCAATCCTGAACATACTTTAAAGAAATAAATTACCAATCTCCCCATTTCTCCCCAGCCAATTTACATAACCCATCCATTTGAACTGAGCAAGACTTCACAGAAATACTGTTTTCAGTAAAAGTATTTGAATGAAGATTGTAAGATGTTGTGGTTTTTGTTTTTTGTTTTTTGGTTTTGTTTTTTTTTTAACAAACAACAACATATACAACACATGAAAAATAAGAAAGATCATCTTTCTAAATTTGATCACTCACTGTGATTTAATTTCAATTAATAAAAATGCTTTACTGATTTTTTTCCCCTTGATTAGCTAGAATGCTTGACATGTCTTGATAATAATTTAAACTACATCATGGACTTCCTCATTTTTACACAAAGCATCTATTCCTGGTTTTTCTAAAGCATTCATATTTAATGCAAAGCCTAGCACAGAGTTTCTAAGTATGTATTCCTAATTTCAGAGGGATGAATAAAGCCATCCATATCTCAGARCCCACTCTGCTTTAATTTAGGTTTCTTTTGCCTATGTGGCATATCCAACAGTGAAGTTCAGGAAAAAAATAATACCCACAAAAGAACCAGGCACTTTTGAAACAATGGGAACCAAGTTCTATAAAAGATTTACACTTTTAAGATACAGACACTGAGCTTTATGGTCAATAAAGCAATACAAGTTCACATCTTTGAAAACTGCTGTGTTAAATTAATGAGACATTCTACAGTAAATATTTCTCTGCATGTGACATGTGAAGAACAGGTTTTCCTGCTGTGTAAAGTTTCTGCTGTCTTCTGCCCCATGTTAACTGTGTGGTGGCTTCTTTAAATAAAATGCTGGGGTTGGGTTCCATTGGACTTCTCTAGGAATGGGAAGGCTGCAGCACAACAGTGGGCTTCCAGGCCTCGAGATATCAATATTTCCATCAAGGAGATTTGACATTCACAACAGATTTATTTACGTGCAAACCATATTGGAATAACTCAGTATATGTARAATAYGTAATTATGGAGAGATTTTTCATCRTAAAAACTCTCTTTCATGCCTCTAGAATGTGAAAAGRCCCTGCTTTCTGAGAAAAACTTGTGCTTTGTGGATAAGGAATTTTCAGGATTCTTCTATGCTCATTTTCTCCCAGGCTGAGRAACCAGATGGTCTAGATCTACTTCCTTATAAAAATCTCAATTCTCTGCTGTTTATTGCTCATTAGGTTTGGTAAGGCAAAACAGTACCATTCASTAGTGCTGAAATGAGGAATTGCTTGAGAGTGCTTTGCATTTTGTGGAAAGATTCTTACTGCTGTGCTACTAAAAAATTCATTTGTTTCTTCATTAATTATAAGACAGCACATATCTTATTTTAAACTATCATGACAATACAATAAAGTGCTGTTTGGGATGAATAACAGMATAATGCTGAATTTTTAAAATACCTCTTATGAGAATACTGTAGGAGGGAATGTAAACTGTGATGGAGCTGCCATATGGTGAGCTCTTAGTGCCAGCATTAGCTGAATCCCCCAAAGAAGCATTTTGCTCTTAAACAATAGGGGAAAAAAAGAAAACCTGCTTTTATGGGGAAGGAAAAGCCAACACCAATTCATGTCAGACCTGCTCTCACTAGAAGTTATCCATATTGATATCAAACCTTCTTTTCTGAGGAAACTCTCCTTGAAAGTCCTGAATATCAGGTCTGTGCAGGTGCTGTCAGGCAGTGAAGGATTTTGTTCCTACAGTCTCCGGTGCTTTTGCTTTGCTTCCAGCCCTTGCTGTTCTATTGCCTCCTCTCAKCTGGTGAAGARAGCAGCAGCTCAGCAGCTCTTCCACCGAGGGATCCCCAGGGACTGYCCCTGCCATTCCCCTGTCTCTGTTGGGCACATTCTGCAAGGGCAGAAGGACAGACATGTTCAGTCTCTCACTGCAATACCACAGGCACAGATCTATGGAGGAGCATCAATCATATTGATGATATTAAGGAAAGCATTGATGTCCTGGAATGCCTCATGTGCTACACAGAAACTTTTCTATCCCCCTACAACACTCCTTTTATGTAATGCRTGTCCTCTGCAAACATCTGGCTACAAAACAAGAGAATTACTCATCACCCATTAAGTCTAACTGAGCAGAACAAGGTCCCTCAGAGCTTTTCTGGGCAGGCAGGAAATTCAAATGATTCTGTGAAGGCCTGACCTTGCTGACCCATTGAGTTAAACAGAAGAATTTTGTTGACTCCAGAGGAGTTTTATTCAGCTCTTGATGAAATCATAGATTTTGTTATCCAAGTGTACCTGTTCTAGGTTCTATCCTTAAATGCATCTGCCACTGTGAACAKTGAACCAAAAAATACTTGCAGTATTTCTTAAGCCTCAAGGTGGGCGACTGCATTTGATTTTCCTCATGACAGAGTGAAATACATCAGAACATCTTCAGCATTTTCAAGAGATGGKGCAGTACAGCACTCCTGCCTTAAGAGAGAACTCCTTGCAAGTTCAGTGTTTGCTTCAGATCCATCGAGGAGAGAATCGGTTGCTGTTTCTAATTTTCTCCAGATCAAAAGACTACAAAGTACAGAAATTCTAAGACTTTTAAAAACCAAAATTATTCTACTGCTGACACCTGTCTGATTTGCATTAAGAATGCTATATAYTGAAAAACTTTACATAYATATTACAGGGTGATTTATACACATGTGCTGTAAGAAAGTTTTTTTTACAGGGATAATGAAGAGACAGCCATCTGYTCCAAAGAGCAAGACACTGAAAAAAATCTTGTTAGGACACACATTCAACATACACTAAGCACTAATAAACAGCTCACTGGTTCACATATTTCAGTCAACTAGAAATGTATTGGATATTYCATRCTAGAGGTTTCATTCATAGAGTTTTCATCAGCTTTGCATGCATGATCGAAATGTGGAGAAATATACCAAAAAGAGAAATATTTCTCTTTGAAATAATCTTTTTTTTGGAAGAGAGGGGAAGGCTGAGATTCCTTGAATAATGAAAAAATCCCCAAAACCTTACAAAATTTTCTCAGAATTGTTTCCTTTAACTTAAAGATAGTGAATTAAGGTTTAATTTGGATAGCCTTTATTGACTTTCATGAGTTCACTAAACTGGAATGTTAAGTATCTTGAGAAAAGCCAATTCAATGACATTTCTGTTTTGACCTGAGGCTGAGACAAAACCAGATAGAATTAGGTTATTTAACTGGAGATTTCAGAAATTTAAAGCAGTGTTGGTTTGGCATAAGAGGGYTCTGTATTACAGGAAGTGTTTCATGCATCTGTATTCATTCCAAAAATGTTCTGTGTACTACATCTGTCTTCTTAATACAGCCAGTCCCAGGAATGCCTGGAGACCTTGGAAATGAAATAAATTTCATTTTATCCAGAAGAATTAAATAAGAAGAGAGAAAGATTTAGGAAACCTATTGTTGTGTAGCCAGAGATTACTCACACGGGCTTTGAGGGAGTGATAAATAGAGGCAATGCTTGAAAGCAAAAACTGAGAAAATAGTTCTGTAAACTCCTTAACTGGAAATTGCTGGGTATAGGACCACTATAATCTGACTATATTTACAAAAGCCTGTTTCTTTTAGGAAAATAAACTGCAATTCATAATAATTTCCAAATGCATTAAACAGTCAGCACATTTCCCCAAGTGCACATTTATTTTAGAAAAATCAGCAAACTATAGAGTGAAATCAATCAGGTACCCACCTTACAACATTTTAGGTTTTCTGACATTGAGAATAACAAGCTGCTTGTTGTTACTGGGATTGTTTTTCTTTTGAGTGATGAGGAAAACCTCTGTGTACAGAATAAGTGATGAATGCATTCAGATAATAGAACACTCCACATTCTCACTGAAATTACAGAAAAAATAAGATTTACAGCAYTGACACTGGTACAAGATAACCAACAGTTTTGTGTAAAGGATGGTTTTTCATGACCTGTTTTCCTCTTTGAGGCTATGCATGCACTCAGGTGTACAAACTAGCACTTCAGCTGCAGACATATATTTATTTTTAATTACTTTGATACARCTCTGAATATTACAGAGCTGCTGGGTAAGGAATTGCAAATACTTGCCAAATCCCAGTGATTTAATCAGGAAGGAAGTTCAGTCTCTGAATCAAGTGTAAGGCTATAAACACACTATCTTCTTGGTTTTAATGAAGAGAAATAAATAAACTCCTCCTCAGCTTGTGTATGAGCTTATACCATATATTGCCTTTCTCTAAACCATACCTTAAGGTTGAACAGTGAACTTTTTGGTCTAATGTCTCTTTTTAATTTTTTGAGTTTAAATCAAATCACTTCAGCCTTTCAACAATAGAAATGAAACAAAATATTTTAAGAAATGATTCTTTCATTTTTATCTATAAACAGCAAAATATTATGAAAAAAAAGCAGTTGAAACTCAAATTTCTATCAATGAAAACATCTTAGAATTTCAAAACAAGGGGAGAAAAGTGGAGAAAACCACCAGGAGCTGTAAGTTTGTGATAAATACTGAAATACCAAATCAAATTTTAAGGTAATTCTACTRAATTCCTTGTTTCACTCTAGAAGCAAACTCTAATCCTGTTTCCCTGACACTGCAGTCAGTGGTTAAACACAAGAACAAGTCCAGACTGAAAGCAATTTAAAAAGTAAAGTTCATTTGTCTTGTAAAATGCAAAGTTCAGTTCTCATAATTCAAATGGCTTCAGACAATGCTTTCTGCAGGCCAGGAACAGATAGAAAAGATTCTGTGGGCTGACTCTATTAATCATAACTTCGAAAAAAATGAAAAACATGCGCTTGAATATTTTGCTGCGATTCCCCGCATTTATTCTTCTGACAATTGTTTTTCTTGAGGAGCCATTTATAAAGCTCTAATTATTCACAGTTCCATTTAAAAAGTGAGTCTGAGGCCTTGCAATGGTGAGTGCTTTTTATCATTTYGTGATAACCATTGCACCAGCTCATCAGGCATTGCACAAAAAGCCGAGGAGCCCTCTGCAAACAAAGTTGGGAACTAAATGTTCTTGACCCTGAAACACATAAAACAAATGGAGAACTGCTGGAAAACACTGTCTAAATACTCCAAGGAAAGCTCTGCCCACTGTTTCTTTTTTTCCCTAGTCTGATCAATCTTATTGACACAGAGGAGGGTTTGGAGCCCACCCACCTGCTCAGTTTCTTCCCTAATTCATCAGTGAAAATATATTCAAGCGTATCAGAGACTCTGAGAGTCGTCAAACTGTGATCTGAACGTGATCACTGTGACGAGGGAAACCTTGTGCTTACACTAACTTGGGCAGAAAAGGTATTCAGCCCCAGAGAGCTGCCTGCAAATCCCTCCAGAGWGCAGAAAAGCATCAGGAACACTACAGCAACATTTCCACAGGGTGAAGCAGTTACCTCTAGAGCTTGAGAGCCCCTCTGTCACAGTGCTGTGCCCTCRCTGACATTTATTAAAGTAGCTTGCAATATTTTCTCCTGTCTTAAAAATAATTTATTATAAAGCTAAGGCTCTGCCAAGTGCCTTCAGCATATTTTTAAAAGCAATTTCTAAAGTAATATRTAAGGAAGAGATGTTCCTAAGATATAAAAGCTCAAAGAAAGCAAACAGCACCTTACCCCAGCTCAGCACTGAGGCAGAATGCTCAAACCTTTGGGTTTAGTGCTCTCCCAGAAGCCAGCAGCTGCTGCTTTGAGCACCACTAGCAGGTACAGGAGCTCTGGAACCGTGTTTTAATCACAAACTTTCTGCCCTTCCTCCATCTGCTTCTTGTTCAAAAGCAGCCTTCAAAACCAGCTATTTCAGAAGAAAGGAGATGAGCCTTCAGCTGAAGGAATCTTGCAGGGGGTGGGGTATTTTCTTGATGCTGGTGTGGAATTTCGGAGGGGCACTGACTTTCAAACCCTTCTGTATCCTTGCACATCAAGGATCCTCCTTGGGGCACATTCCCAGCCCTGGGGATTCCATCCTGAGGAGCTGGGCCCTCCACGAGCCCTGAGCAAGGAACTGGGATAGAACAGACAGTGTTAAGGAGACGTGTTACTCATCACATTTCATAAAGGTCATTTCTGTAMGCTGAAAAATGATCATTATGTAATTTAGATGCATTAACTTTTGGCTGTAGCTTCGATGTCTCAGAAATGGAAGGGCCACTGTGCTATGTATGAAAGGACAATTAACTCAGATTAAAGAGCCAGCTTGGCAGGTACAGCACGCACACAGGATGAATTTTTATTTTGAGTGAAAATCCTCACTTGGCCAGAGGTGATGCTGTCAGATGACACCGTGTCAGGTGGCACTAAACAGCAATCCAATGTTGTGTGACAATGTTTGGCCACGCTCACACAACAGCAAAAAGTCATCCCCCAATGGGGATGTGCTGAAATGATCTGAGTGTGAGCAGGAGTYCTGCAGGGTAATTAGCACTTGACAGCCTTTTTGTTCCTTCCCACTAATCTAGAATTAGCAAATGTACTGGCACACTGCAGCTGATAGGTCCCCCTACATCTGCTGTGCCTATCAACCCCAAATCTTTCTCAGCTTTGCAAACCAGCTTATTTCTTTCCTCTAACAGGCTGGCTGACAAGTTAGACTGAATTTTCTAATGGTTTTTACTTTTCACATTTAAAAATAATTAGTAATACACAGCACATCCCATTTCCCCTAGCATTCTTTTTAAGCTATTTTGAAACAGCAATCAAAGCATCTTGTAGCAAATGCAGTTGAACATTAAAGATCCTGAACAGAGTGAGTGGAACAAAAAAAAAAAAATCTCAATTTATGGTCTAAATCAAGTTTTCCATCTAGACTCAATTCTTTTCCCATTTCAACCTTTATGTGAAAAGAAATAGGGCTCATTTAAAACATTTAAAGAGTGAGACATGGGCCTCTGGATTTCCTCTCCCTGGATTCAACTCTGATAAGCCTATTATATATTGCCAAGCTCAGAGTCAAAGCACAATTCCAACACACCTTTTAAAGCTACAGACAAYGTGCTTTGATTGAAATCTCTAGATTGAAGTGCCTTTAGAGATAATATGTAAGCTTTTGTTCACATCCTGCTAACCCAATTCTCCAGGAAAAAAAAAAACCCAAAACTTAAAACACAGACCAAAGAAGAATTGATTTCTAAATTTACCTTAGTAAACATCAATCTGCTTTTTCAGGAGAAAAAACAAAAGTGTATGAATTCTACTACAAGAGATCAGACAGGGAAGAAAGTTTTCCTCTATCACAGGATGGATGAGTTAGCAATGAGATTAAGTTTAGAAACATAGGGCCATGTTTTACAGTTAATATTACAGAAGAAAAGAAAAATATGAAATGTTACAAAAAGGAGATACTAGAGGTACCAAAAAAACCAAAAAAACAAGAAAAACAAAAAAGACCAGGAACACCTGTCAAATGCTTTAAAAGAGAAGACAGATCATCTACTTTCAAGCAGCTCTAAACATGTGCGTGCTAGCAACTCAGTAAGCCATTAAATAAATTTGTTTTGGGCTTGAATTCCTCAAGGTGCCATTTAAAAGAAATTAGGAGCTTTTTGTATGCAGAAAACTCTAAAGTGCGTGCTAAAATAATGTCYCAAAATTTATATAAATTTAGAAGCGGTTGGTTGACTAAAACAGCTTTGCCAACAATGTGTTTATAAATGTTTTGGTTATTATTAGAAAGTGCTAGAGCTATTACAAAAGTACACAAATGTATTAATAAATCATAGCAATTACACTGCACTCTACATCTTTACAGAGCTGTGCAGAAGTKTAGTACACAAATATATTTCATTATTAGACTTTTATTGTTTGGTGAGGTGCATTTCCTGCCACTGATGTGGTCCCTCAGACCCATCCTSCTTTCTCCAGCTCACATTTAGCTGCTTTCTCATTTAAACATCAATGCCACCTTCCTGCTTGTTGTCTTAATCCACAGGAATTCCCTGATTTTGTATCAGAAAATAGCAATTCACTGAATCAAGTAATTTTGRGATMATRAAAGTTAAATAGGAAAGGCATCCTMAGGCTARGGTAGAAGTTTCTTTGTWAAGTAGGGAACTTCAGAATCTTAAAAACTATAAAAAAATTTCAGGTTGAAAACAATTACACTTCCTTTGGAGAAACAAACAAAAAAAACCCCAAACTTTTTCTACTAATGTCTAGACTAAGTTGCTTCAAAATTTCCTGAAGACTAAATCTTCACACTCATGACATGCCAAGAGTTGCTTTTTTTCTGAAAAAAAGAAAAAATTTTCTGAAAAATTCCATTTAACACCACAGATTATAAAAAGGTGAGAAGGTGTCTATTGACAAGAAAGAAATATTACATTCTTTAGCCTCTATTTACAGTAAATACTAGAGGTTACATTCACTCAATATTTTTTTTTTGTTAATGGGATTTTCAGAGAACCTTTGCTAGTCACATTCTGGAAAAGATAACCCTTGTCTTGTCCACATTTGTAATGACTTAAAAAAAAACAAAACAAGAAAACAACACCTGTTTTGAAATTATTTTACATGAAAAACCATTAGTTTTGAAAAACTAATGGGAATAATAACCCTTGATTCCAGCTACAGGAGACATTTGGATTGGATTCCATACGGGATTGCTCGATGTCAGCAAAGAAGAGCCAACAAAAACCTGGAGGAAAGCTCACAGAAGTTCCAAACCAGCTTGAGACAGAATAGGGTCAGTGCAGAGACCTCTGACAGAATGAATCTGGCTAAGAAAGCAGGAAACCTCCTCAGGGATCAGCAGGAATAAACCTAACCAAATAAGGGGCTGTGTTCACGGCCCTTCTGCTCATTCCAATGCAAATTCTTGGCAAACAAAACAATACAAATCCAAAGAGAATCATTTAAGAACAGCTGGGACGTGTTTCTTTACCTAGACTGCCAGCTGAAAACCTCTTCAATGTAAATAACCAATATGAGATGAAATGCTGACAACAGAGGTTTTCATACTCAATGGGAAAAAACATACATATTCTGTAAGTCTCGCTGCAATTTAAGCAGTTTGACTGTGCCCTCTGGATTTGTCACTGTGATTGTGGAGCAGCTCCCAATTTCACAACTAGCTGTCCTTGCTATCAAGGGATGTAAGTGTTTGGATAATTTTTTACTTCAAAACTTCTTTGCATATAGCCCACACAGGTCCATCAATAGATTAAATATAAAATGTAAAATAAACCTCCACAAACTCCAAAACACTGAGATGGCTGTAACTATAAATCACCACCATCCCTCTTTTTCTTAGAAAACTCTGGGAGGTTTTGATATAGAGATCAAAATAGTGACAAGCTTGAACTTGATACAAATTTCATCACAACTGAGAATTCATTCTGTTCCATGAAACAGCAAGATTCCTATTGAGTGTAATGGGATCATTTCAAAGAACATGAAAAAATGGGATCCTGTATCCCATCTTATTGTAAATTGCCCAGAGTAAACCTAGATTACATTCTCACAAAGAGGCCTATCTAGATCAACCTTTTCTGAATTTGTGAAAAGTAGACTGTAGGATTGGAGATTTCTCACAACTCCCTTAAAACACCTCCTGAGATTCCATAGACTGGAAATGCTCTCACCTTTTTTTTTGTYATAMRTGTTTGATCAGTTTGACCCAAATGCTACAAAACTTCCTGTCATATGCTGGTAACAGCAGAAATATTCCATGCTWTGGAATAGAGAAAAAYRTCTTTGCACAGCTGCAGCAGCACAYGATTTTTTTWWAYGGTTGTAGRGGTTTTCCCTTATGAGCTTATGGATGATATCCCTTACCTTCCCAATCTCTGACCCAACAGCAAACACTCAGTACCCACTGCTCTGGGTTCAAATACAAAGAAAACAATCCAATTCCCTTCAGTTAGTAAATGCTGATATAACCAAACACATCATCCTTTTATCTCATGGAAAAATGCACTGAATAAGCCTTGTGCCAGTATTACAAAGTGCCCAAGCTGATTATTGCCATATAACAAATTCCCTGTCCTACTTCTAGCCACGAGGTATCCACTTATTACAATTTAAGGGAACTTCCTCTGCCTGTCTGCTGCTACATCAATCTTCCAGCTAAATTGTACTTTTGCTTAATTTGAAGAACTCCACTGATACCAGGTTTAGGATAAGAAAGGCTTATTCATTCTGGATAGAGGAGACTGCCTCAGAAATTGTAAAAGACACTAGAAAAGATTAAATGCAATCCAAAGAGTAAAGTGGAAGGTGGAGTAGGAGGAAGACTGAAAAATAAAGGGTGATAGAAAACCGGGCAAGGATGAGAGGACTGAGAAAGAGAGCCAGAACTCCGTACTTCTCTGGTCATCCTGTGAGAAAGCCACTCTTTATAGAATAAAGACTTGTTCCCCAAGGATCCTCAGCCTCTGCCCAGGGACCTGGGCAGTGCTTCTCTGACACACTCCATGCAGGGTTTCCCTTCCAAGTGCCATCTGCCCAAGGCTTCATATTTTCACAGTTCCAAGACTTTGCTCGGGTGCACACATTTGACGAGGGTCGAAGGGAGGAGAAATTAGTATCAGACCTTGAAAATACAGAATTTACATCTCTACAGAACCTACATCTCTAAGGTGACAGGGCATGCTTTGCTGAACACTCGAATATGCTCAAATGGCAGATGCTTTCAGCTCATACTAGAATCTACTTGCTTTACTTTTAGCCATACTAGACCGTAGCTACTAATTTTTGCAGTGCTTTGGCAGATAACGTCACTGACAAGCTGAATATTAATCTAGATAAATAAATGGCAAATATGATTGGAACATGCAAGTCTGAGTTGATGTTTCAGGCTGGGCTGCTCTGGTTTTAAAATGAATGCCATAAGCAGAATAAATTATTTRTATCTGCACTATTCCCCATCAGAGACATCAAAACTCATCAATCCTTGCTAAATAAAAATAACCCTCGCTGTCAATTCCTTGCTTGTGTTGCAAAGCAAGTTCAGCAAAAGCATTATTGAGGATTCATGCACCTGTGCAATGGGTTAGAGTAAGAATTCTAGTATGTGTTACAAAATGCAGTGACTTGTGGGACAGCTGGGGTCAAGAAAAAGAAGCACCCAGTTAAAAATATTGAAAGGTCCTGTAGAAGATATTGGTTATTTTTTCCTGTTTAGAGTTTTAACATTTGCTTAACTGCATATTGTCTTGGAAATTGATAACCTACATACTGTCCTTGATTTGTACGATAGTGGCTTTTAAAAATTTGATCACACACACAACATATAAGTTTATTGTATAAACCCTGTGATGAGTAATTGCACTGATGTTGGCCCCAATCCAGAGCTTCTCCTTGATCCTCCTGAATCCTGCCTCTTTTATATTTAATTYAGCATGAAGTCTAGCACTGCATCTCAGCTGTCAGCAGCAAGAGCTGCAAGACAGAAAGAGGCACCCCCTCCATCCCTGTGTGTGACAGCTCCCAGTGCTGAGTTAAAGCAGCTTTTCCAGCCCTGGCTGACAGTGCAGGGACAGCTCAGGTGGGACAAACTGTTCAGCTCTGAGCTGAGTGGGAACTGCTGACAGCCCATGGAAAAGCAGGAGAGGCTGAGATGTTAAACACAGCTCTGGAAAAGCTCTGACACCWCACCCCCACACAAAGCACCCACAGAACTCAAAGCCAAATCACTTCATTCGAAATTAAAGAAGGAAGAGACACTCAGATCAGTAATATTTAATAATGTGAGCAATRGCTTTCAGAAAACAGTATTTAGTGGGTTTTTTAGCTTGAATTTCTGATGAATTTTATGTTGTTCCATCACCTCCTCTGACCTTGTTTTTGATCAAAGTGCAAAATATCCCGAATTATAAATGATGTAGCCAAGTGAGTAACACTGGATATTTGGATGTGAATTTAAATGAACATGAAGACACCAGAATAACACATCTCTTTCATTCAGTACCATTTTGGTGAGAAAGAAGTAAAAAGAAGGCGTTTTCTGACAGAGGATTCCATGAAGCCAACAGAAACTTAAACAGTACATTAAACAAAACAGCTCATTCAGCCCAAAAGAACATTTAAGGAACCTGTCAGCCTGACACTCAACTGCTTTGGTCAGAAGTACATCAGAAAATCAGAAAAAATGCCAAAGTGTCAATAGAATACTTYGAAACAAGCTTATCTACTGCCCTTTCAGCTGATTTGTTTTCCATAACAAAACCATATATGATGAAAGCTGTCTCTAAAAGCACAGTGAGCAGAGCAGCACACCTGATTGCAGCAAGGCAGCCCCAGAAACAGAAGAGATTTGTCTCTGAACAGGCTCCATTTGATTGCAGTAAGAGCTGAAAACCACTTGGTCACGGATGGTACTGCACTTCTTAAGAGATGTTTTTTTTCTGTCACAAAAGAAATACAGGCAAATATAYAGAGAATAAAAAGGGTTATTTCAAACTGTCATGAACAATGGCTAGTAAAAGTCTAAGTTTTATTGTAAAGYTTTTTTAAAGCACTTTAATGTGTTTAAGTGGCTAATGGATGCAGAAGTGAACAGCCAATGCTGTGCTTCTCAAGTGAAATGAGGCACTTACATGGAAAGAATTTCTGCAATAGAAAGACAATTACTTTTTTTTWTRYATCCTCCTTGGAGCAATAAGGTTAYTCTAAGAATCCTGAACACAGAAASCACTTTTTTTATCCTTTATTCCCTAATGAATTTCCTTTGCTCCACTCTGGCTTAAAGAATCTAAAGAGGAAGGAGTTTCACACACCAGTTTTCAAGAAAATTACTTCTTCTGTGAAAAGAAATTTTCATAAYGGCAATAGTAAACACCTTGGTTTATAAAAGCTTTCCAGGTCTCCACTTTTTGATAAAAAGGAGATGGAATTATAAAAGAAATTTCTGAAAAGGTAGCTTTTCCATAGTATTTTACAGCAAACTTCTCTATTATGCATGTGTGCTACATACATATTTGATATAAAACCAAATCACACACACATATACCTATATATATGTTCCTTCTCTTCCTGCATTTATATTTTTGACAGAAGATGAATGACCTCTTTTCTTCTCGTTCCATCTTTTGTTTTTAATGTTAAAGAAAATACATTAAAATTGCATAGTTGCATCTATTATTGGCTCTTTTCCTCCCTGTGAGACAGAAAATCATTGGCACTCACATCTGGAGTGTCACAGGACAAAAAAAGCTTTTCATAATGAAAAAACACAGGGAATRCACTTTTCCAGCCACCCAGTTGAAAAGATTTTTCCATGCAATCRATTATTAGAAATAGAGAGTTTGAAATATGGATTGTTTCTCACAATTTCTAACAAGAAATGGGAAACATTCTCAGTATGTGACATTGAGAAAAATTGTGGGTTTAGCTCTTTGATGTCTCATTCTCCTGAATTTTTGTACATGGTCCAACACCAATTTCATTGTTCTGATGTTTTGTGCAGTCTGTCTTAAGGGCATTAGAAAATTGAGATAAAATGACAGAGGGGTTGCCAAATTTTTTGCAATTGTTCAGTAGAGGTTTTGCTTTGTGGCAAGAGCGGCACTGACCAAGTGTTAGAGGATAAAGGATGAAGHTGGGTGTTACAGCACGTTTAGAATTATTTGAAATATATTCGTACCTGAGCCACCTTGCAGGTTTTGGGAAAACCATCCTATTTGTTTCCAGAACCATGAGTTTGAACTTACACTCCTTTGTATTATCAAATAAATCTTTAACCTTTTATTCTTTTACACTTCTGTGAAGGAAACTCTGAAGATTTAAAGTTTTTTCGTTGTTGTTGTTTTGATTTTGGTTTTTTTTAAGAGAAATACAGAGGAGGACCAAAAGGTATTTCTCACCCACCCTCTGATATGAGTTCAAATCACWGCAAGTGATAGAGGTTTGGCTTTGGAAGCCTGGAACTAAATAGAAACAGCTGAATTTTAGTTAAGAATCATTATCTGCAAGGTAYGAAAAGGTCTGACCAGTTTCTACAGCTGGGCTCACCACACTTTACCCTTTTGCTCAAGCCCTAAAATATTCAGCAGCGTTCCAGAGTATATTTCATGGCATCCATAAAAGGAGATGGGATCAGGGCATCTGCAAAARGCAGAGGATAGACAAGAACTTCTTCCTGTTTTTCCCCTTTTACCATTTCAAGCTTTCAGCATGGAAAWCTGCCTTGCCCCTCTTCAGTTCAGCATGGAAATCTGCTCGCTACAGAAAATGCTTCTTTGGGAATACAAAATCCATTCCTGTCCAAAATAAASTGCACAAATTGTTAGTGCACACTGTAAGAATACTTGAATACTTTTGATTGAAGGAGYCCTGTTGAGATCCAAGGGCAGCAACATTTTTTTCTCAGGTCCTGCAAGTTTGGTCGACCGTATCCACTGATTTTAGGATGTAATGAAAGTGCCAAAGGCTGTGCTGCCATGATCTGTGGAAATGGCATTCAAAACCACTGGGCATTATGAGTAAGTCCCAGAGTGATTTCCTCATTCCTTTTACCATGTGAAACTACTCAGATTTTATCTTTTTTTACTCTGATTTCTTTTATCTCTATAATTGCTGTTTAACTAAAAACAAAGGGGATTCTGCTCTTTGTTACATATCAAAAACTGAAACATTCTGATTTATTTAAAGATTTCCCTGTTTGTTTAAGAGGTTTTGCCCAGGCAAAATGCAAATAACCCTTCCCCTCCCAAGAATAACATGGCAAGTTGTTCTGCTTTTCTGAAAAGTATGACAAACTAAGAGCCAGCAAAATTTATTCTTTTATGAAACCATTGAAAAGACTTAGGAATTGACAAGAGAATTATTTCATGATCCCTGCTTTTGTTGCCAATTATAGCAATGGCAACTGCTTTCCTGAAAATCCATTTCTGGAACATTAGCAAGTAAAGTTATTGAGATTACTTTGTCAAGTCATRTAAGTATATATGACAACTTGTTTTCTGGAACAGCTTCCCAAATTCAAAAAACCTGCATGGATTTCTAATCTACAATGATTCACTAATGAGAAATTGTGTTGAGTAGGGAAAAAAAAAAGAAATGCTTAGAAACCTTCGGGGCATTTTGGGTTTTATGAAGTCAGTGACAGTTCTAAACATTTTAAAGGAAACACATAACACCACCTTGGCAGTACTGTCTGTAATAACCCAGAATGGAAACCCAAGCACACTTTACAAAACAGCCACACTCTGGGGGATCAGCAGCGTCCTTAAGGCTGCTCCAATTTGGGGATTTTAGAAAAATTTTTTACAGTTTTRAATGACAAAGAAAATAAAGTTATTCCAGGGTGATAACTGAGGACAAAAACCTGTTCTCTAAACATTTGTGCTTATAAATATGCTAATCTTGCTATCACTTTGCTTTAAAAGGTCGCAGCCTTTCCTTTACAGCTCCTGACATGCTTTGATGTGCTGCCCATTTAACTGGTTTAGATGGTATTTTAAACCAGAATTTAAGAGCATCAGACAACACTGTCACTGTCTTCAAAAAGAAGCTGTTATTGCTGTAACCRAAGTTTAATAATCATGCTGGAGGGAGACGAGTTCAAAGCAGAGATGGGAAACTTGGGACCTCAGTAACATCTGGTGCCTTTTCCACAGGTTACAAAAGTTAAATTGCACAGCTCTTTGGAGAAACGATTCTATTTGCTTCAATATCCAAAGATAATGCAAGCCAYGGAGAATGACAGGAGGGTCAGGGATCCTGATAAATCAAGTATTTAAACAGTCTATCTCTTTCCACAGTAGCTATCAAAAATGGACCAGAGCTCTAGGGCAGGAAAAGAGAAGACTTTTTTTCACATACAAGGATCATTTGCACTAAATACCTTTGACAAGCAAATTTATTTTACCATGAATATTTACAACACCTGGCTGTCTGAAAGCAACCAGCCTCAAGAAGAGGTAAATAAATCTTCAACTTAGTAAAGACATGGCTGGAAAGTTTGTGTTTCTTTATTGAGAGCCAAATCTGACCCAGGGACTAATGAAGAGAGTGAGATCCTTTCCTTTGAGTCCAGGGAAATTTGGATAAGACTCTTGATTTAGGTTTTAATTTTTTTTTTTTTAATTTTTTTATTTTCAAATAATATCCAGTACTTAAAATTATTCATGGTGCTTAGGAAGTATGATTCAAGTGTATCRCAGAAAAATCAGTCACCTTCCTCCAGAGATAATGGCTAAAAAATGCCAAACAACCTCTTTTTTTTCAAGTTATATCTCTATTGCCAAAAACAATGAAAAATAYGAWTTGTATAAACTCAGACCRTTCAAATCCAGTTTYACATCTTTATCTTTGTTTCTAAARARAGAAAATTAATCACATTTGGTGCTGTCTATTTCTSCTATTGTGATTTCTCTCCTCTCTCACTTACACAAGTCAGAGTTGATAAGAAAAGCAGATAACAGAGAGAAAAGCAAGCAGTCCTTCATATTTTCTTGCTCTCAGGTTGGAGGGTTTATTATTTTCATACAGCCTCCCCCCCATTTAAGGGCCTCTCCTACAGAACAAACATTCAGCCTCAGGCTCTCAAACAGGCCCCAAGAGGAGGAGTGTGGCTGATTCTCAGATTTGTTCCTTTCTTGCAGCAGACAAAAGCATTTTTGTTTTTTCTGATCACTCCTCATGGCAGTACTTGCACAACATTGCATTTTTGTCTCACTGACTGTCAGCTAGCACCAAGATGCATCCTTCTTTTCCCTGGCCATTTCTAAAGCCAAATTGATTATGCTCAGCCACCCCAAATTAGCTGTTCAAATCTTATTGGTTGATTCTTTTGTTTCTAAGCTTTCACCTACAGGGAAATGTCACCTTTGGGGGTTTAGTTCAGCTGATGAGCCAAGCATTCTTCCTCATTAATTTACATTTCTGTTTCTGATTATAAAACCATCACAGAAATCAGGTYTTCCTAGGAAGAATCCTCCCAGACSASTGAATGCCACGTGTTTTATCACATCCTGACACTAATAATACCTTGAAGTGCATTTTCCTGTGGAACTAAAATCTTGTTAATTGTCTAGGTCTGATGATGACTGTGGACTAGGACCTTCACTTACAAAAGCCTTGCCTAGAGGGAAACTCTTTCAGAATTGAAAATCTTATGAAAAACTGAATTTTAACAGAARTGAAACCATCACACTCAAATCTTCAGGATGCTCTCATGATTTCAAATACACAGACWTTGTGAAGAAAACAACAGCAATTTTTCTGATTATAATACCACAAATACCCCATAGAAGTTTATATTAGTCCTCTGATGCAGGCAGGGGAATGCAAGAACTTTATTATAGATGTGGTTCTTACTACTCACAAAACCCATAACCCATAGAGAGCCTGGGAGCTGCATGACAYAGAAGACAAGGATTTATTCTCACACATACAATGGTTTTTACACAACACGGTTAATAAAGTATAGGGGGCACTGATGTAGATCCCAATGAATGTCTATTTCATATTCCTACATATTTTCACAGACAGAAAAATACTAGARATTTAAAGTAATTTTAATTGTTGAAGATTTTTGCCTGTTTATTTAAAAGTTAAATGAATTAGAATTTAGGTTTCTTTCACTTTTTATTAGTTTCAGTTCACAAACTGCACTGCCACTTGGAATTCCTGCAGTAATCCATGAAGACTGCAACAGAAAGGGCAAAATAAGAGCTAAGAGAAATTGGCTTTAAACCTAATTAAATCAATGGCTCATTCAAWGAAACACCACCAAGACACATCCAGCTCAGCTGGAAAAAAAGAGTTCACAAAACAGACCTAGCCTGGGCAATTCCTCACTACTGAAAAAGGGTTACAGAAATATATGGGGAGCTAGAGAATTCTTTTCCAACGAAAATCCTGAAACAAAGTTTTCAGACTTAGCCAGGATTTACTCATGTATTTCAAGTATGCTACTGTACAAAATAGCTGCAGATTGTCTTT
The DNA here is from genome assembly GCF_030028575.1 of Malurus melanocephalus. Taxonomy (NCBI): domain Eukaryota; kingdom Metazoa; phylum Chordata; class Aves; order Passeriformes; family Maluridae; genus Malurus; species Malurus melanocephalus. The sequence goes on along the minus strand of NW_026623813.1, from coordinate 343,076 downwards.
GTCCTTACTGCGTTCCTTGTTGCTGTCCTTAAATTTGATGTTGCATTGATCAGTGTAAGGCATGACAGTGATCAAAGGCATCAGGATGCTTCAAGGACAGACTTTATGGAAATATGGAGAGATAGCTTGGAATAAATTTTATTCACATCTCTGTATATGCTTTACATTTTTTCCGGTCAAGAATCTCTATTCACACATCCCTGGCTGTAGGAAGAAGCAAAATTTTGTCACTCAAACTCCTTCTTTTCTAAATAAGAATGAACTTTGTCACGGACTTGGAAAACTGTAACTGTGACTAGTTCCTCTACTTTTTMATTTATTGTGCAGAAATACATGTGATTGTTGATACTTAAGGATGCATTTGGCCTTTTCATGATGCTGTATGCCAGTTCCTGGAGACAAGAATGACAAGAATTTAAATACTTTGTTACATCCTAAAAGCTGTTAGTCCTTCTGTATGACACCGTCACACAACTGTATAGCTGTCAGTTTGTTCTTGTTCATTTGGGAAGTTAGAAAATAAAGTAAAATATGGAAAATAAAGAATCGGAATGATATCAAGCAAAATATGATTATTATAATGACCGAAATTGAAGGGCAATAAAACTTTTTTTTCCACCACAGGCAGAGAAGGATTTAACCTTGAAGAACCACTTATAGGGAAAGCAAAGGTTTCTATATTTACAATGGCTGAAACAATACCACAGGCAAATAAAAAACTATGTTTCATAAATCTCACAATACTATCCAGAATCTTACTTTGATGGTCCAAAATATTCACAAAACTTGTAAGAGAKTACAATTTCAGGAGTTTCTCTCCCCACCTCTCCCCCTATATTTAAAAAAACAAGGTTATTTTTTCTTTTTTAAATTAAATATCTATGCAACCAAACATTAAAATTAAGATCCATTCACACTTCTCATCCTGATTCTCAAACATATTTAGCTATACATGAGGAAAAATAGAAATCCAGATTGTCTAGTATGGCATTGAATATTGTAACAAGATATTTGTTTGCTTTGTGGATAAATCATCCACAAAGCAAAAGAAGAAAAAGAAAGCCACAAAAGAAAGAAAATCTAAATCTCAGCACAGCTGATCCTGCAATGGACAGCAACAGAGGAAATAATCAGGATTTTTTCACWCACTTGTTCACAGTCCTGTACAAAACACCAGAGCTATGCTAAAGCAGCAAGCAAAGCATGGAAAATAATAATTAATCATAACTRGAGCAGCAGATTCAGAGTAGTGACTCTTCCCTATTCTGCCACCATTATCTCTTGCAGAATGCACACTACCTATTTTTAAAATAGCAACAGTGTGAATATATCAAATCATTCACCAAAGACCTCTTTGAACACTCCCTGCTATTTAGAAATGATAGAGCTTTGACTATTTTCTAGGGAGGAAATAGAAAAACTCTTTAAGTGGTCTAGGGCAAAGTTCATTGTTTCCATTCATCTGACACAATGAGGCACTGAAGGTGAAATGGATTGGGTACATCTGGTTAATAATATCCTATAGCACACAAGGCAGGAATGCCAGAGAGGTAAGAGATTTTTTTTTWAAAAAAGGAATTTTCATAGTAAGCTCAAGACCTTTATAAAATGGGATTTTAAGCATCTACTGAAAATGTATCTGCCATCCAAAAATCAAAACAATATAAATAGAGAAATTCCTATGGGCTGTTCACTGATCCCAGATTTGCTCTAACAGTTGATCTCCCTGAAAGGCTCTTAGGGAAGGGGTAAGGACAAAAGCAGCTCTCCCTCCATTAATTAATCATCCCATATTAACTGTGGAATAACAGGGCAAATTCAGCTGATAAGTGGTAACTCTTGCTATTGTCTGCATCCACACAAGATGTAATTCTATCTCTGAATATCTGAACTAAATCACCATTTTAACTGGGACACTGCTTCAGATTCATGTTGGTGGTTACTTTTGGGAGGTTTGTGTTATTTTTTTAACAAGCCCCACATTTTGTAGCTAAAAAGATAAATTGTTGTTCACTGATATGGCAAAGCAGGTCACTGTAATTAATCTGACATGAAAATAAGAGAGAAATACCCTGAACTTCATTTGAAATGACACCATTGATCCTGAGATACTCTTCACTCCCTGTCCTTGTGAAGTTCCTGTCACATGTTCTTGGAAGCAGTCGGCATAAATTCATAGCTTTGTTATTTCTTAGGTGCTTTCAAGCATCAGTTGGTGAAGATATAGGTACAGCTACACAGTTCTGCCAGCTCTTCAAAAAACTGTTCTCTAAATCAGTAAGAAAAATCAGGAGTGTGAGACTGCCTCCTTTTAAAAGCATGTAAGTGARAAGAGACTAATAATAAACATTTGTGTGATATGGTAATAGGGATGGGATGCAATGTAGGTTGGCTAGAGAGTTTGATAAGCAGGTTGATAAGAGTGAAAAACATTCAATTCAGTTMTCTTGATACTCTTACTGATATCAACACTAACCCAAATAACTCACCCTGCTGAATTCTGTAAGGGTCCCTTCTTGTCTGGCTGACATGCATCAGCAGAACAGATAAAAGAGGATTTGTTTCAGACTCAAATGTTTCTTAATTCTCATTCTCGATCACTGAGGCGTTGAGGATGACTCAAATGACTCAGTGTGTTTTGATTCCAGAAGTGTCACAGTATAGACTGCATGGCAACAGTTCAATCCTAAATTRCCCCTGGAAGCAGTGACAATATAAAATCCATTTATGACTGAAGAATAGTAGAGATGCCAAGTGCCCATTTAGCACATTTATTATTAAAACAAATTGGTGTCAATTCCATGATTGAATACATTTCCTTAAGTGGCCTGACTGCTTGAGGGAATTGTATTTTAATTACTTTCTGATAGAAGATTATGAAACCAATTCAGGCACAGAACTTAAATATATGTTTCCCCTTCACTGAGAAAACCTGTAAAAGAGAAGTGAAGGAATACTTTCCAAACTGTCTACCAATTTCAGGAATTTCAGTTTGAGCTTCCAGGTTACTGTACCCTGAAGGAACTTGAACATTGTACCGAATCCATCAACTATTACATGAAGCACAAGTGGCTGTTGCCTAGATTATAGAGAGTAAACGAAACTTAAACTTAGACCTAAACTTAAAAAAGAGCTGTTAGGCATGAACAGTGTGATTTCCTATGATGAAAGATGCCAGCTGAATTCAGGRGAACTCAGTGCAGCTGAAAATGATTGCTTGGTCAGGTGAAATAACTCTGCAGTTCATGGGACAGGAAGCTAGGGTGACTCATTAGTCACATTGGAAAATAATTGATTCCACACAATTCCATTTCCAGCAATGGAACAGCTCGAGGATGAGGATATTCTCCTTTTGGAATAAACAGAAAGCAGACTGTGCTCCAGCATACTGAAGAGGTTAGACAGTGAGTAATAATTATAGGGAACTGAAAGAGCCTGAAAATATTTTCTCTGAACAGTTTTAGGTGAAAAAAGAAAATCAGGACTGGGTTTTCAAAATGATCAACAAGGGTAGCAATTATTTTTTTTCCCCCAGGGATTGAGTTTAAGGTCTCTTTTGGAGATGCAAAGCTGTACAGAACTCTGCCCTTTGTCCAAGAGAATCAGAGCTGAAATCCTTCATTTTATAGTATTTTCCTAAAAAGTAACTTACAGAACTCAACACTGAGCAAATCACCAATCCCCATCATTGAGGCTTTCCATTTCTTATCACGGGAGTGAAATTAAGAAAGAAAATCACTCCATCAGCACCCCCAAGCAAAGACATCCAGGGGACAAAAATCCTGAGTAAAGCTGAATCCTTCAGCAAAAGAATTCACACAACCAACCAGACACTTGCCATGTCACTCTGAAATATTACTAGCAGMGACAACATCCAAATCTATGGAGTAGCACCAAAATCTTTAATGATTTCCCAGTCATTAATCCATGGAACCGTTCATGCTTTATTTCTGTCTTCCATGCTTATTTCAAAAAATACCTCTTTTTGAAACAGKCAGTCTGTAAATAAAAGCATTATACAAAGACTGTTAATGATGCATTAATTTATGAGTTCCTGTTGGGTCCTCTCATGGAATCTAAACTGCAGTGAACAGAATTATCCTGGGAATTATGAGTTAATATTTGTATTGGCAAATTATTATTATTATTTGTATTATGTGTATTTGCTTCTGACACCTTTATTAAACTCAATAACAGCACATGCTAGCATATCATGTTATCATTTTAACACTGCATTACAGCAATTCTTCTAACTTACTTTGCAAACAGTGACTTCTGATTTTTACTCAGACCATTTTTTCTCTTCATTACCAAACACAGCAAGGGAAGGGAAATAATTCCAAATTAGAATACCACGTTAGATATTTCCATCACAGGAAATATTCCTGATGAATTCTTTTCCACCTCATTTCTGCAATCAAAACATCACCAAGAATGCAGCTTAATTTCAAAGGACCAAATCTGATTTCAAAAGTTGTAAAGGACACTGCAGTCATGCAGTTATGGTTCAGGAGTGTAAAATAAAAACATTGACTCACTATATGGAAAGGTACAAAAAGATAGATAAATAGCTCTTGTTCATAGTTTCCCAGTCATTAAAAACTAAAACAATATCAAAAGTTTAGTTGCAAATTTTAAAACATTTTTTTTTTCCTAGGGTAAATATCCTGAAATTTAAACTTKTGCTTAAAATATTGTGGCTTTAGAATATCAGGAGAAATATTGATAGAAGCAAAATCTACCTAGGACTTCAAGACTATGTTCATTTGCAGGTGATGACTTCTGACTGGAAAGATATTTCAGCATTTAAAGATGGGAGGTTTTTTGAGACCATATTTAATTGTTAATAAATCACTATAGCAAATCATTGGAAGGACTCAGGAAAGATAAAAATGTGCAGACTACATAAGAGACTGGTTATATTTATTACAGCTGAGAATTTATCTAGGAGAATTTAATCTGCAAAGAATATTGACAGAGGCTTCCACAGAATTAATATTTCAAATAATTTCCTTGTTCCATCCACACCTTTCTGCATTTGCCACTCTTCCACATTTAAYACAGTAGTGTCAGCCTGTAGGAAAAGCTGCAGCTAATTTGTCTAGCGACCCTAATGAATGAGACAAATTATTTTATTTACTTGAGCAGCATTCTGATTCAACAGCAATTTTCTCGGCACAGCAATTTTACTGCAGTTCCAGTGCAGAGAAGTATTTTCAGCCAATGTTTAGTCATTCCCACAAGTGCTATTAAACACTGTTAGTCACACACCAGCCATCCGTATCTTACAACAGTCCAATCTTGTATTAAGAAATAAATATGTTATGGGGAAAGTCAGGGAAAAAATAACAGAGAAATATTACTGAATATTCCAAGGCAGTCTATGAACTGAGTAAGATTCCACAGGAATAGCTTGGGGATTTTTTTAAAATAAAATGTTAAAACCATTGCATGTTGTTTATATTTGACATTTGAGTATTTTCTGTCATGATGTGTAGATAACATTCATTTATCCAAAACCATATAATTACAAAGCAAGGCAGAGAATTAATGAATAAAAGCCTTAATATTGCATTCAGTTTATCCTCATGAAAACAGAAATAGCAGTCTTAGATTGGAAGTGAGCTATAGGGCAACACATTTGTGAGACAGATTTAATTGTGTAATCATATTAAAGGAGAAACTCAAGGTTAAATGTTCAAAGTTAGTCCTCAGCAGAGAGAGTTTGGGGTAAATAGGTATGAAATCATATGAATATTATGATTTTGAAATTTTTTTTCTGTTCTGATATTGTTGGGTACCTCTCATAATTTAATATTTGACTCCTCTCTCTGTGTTCTATTTTAGGTTTTAAAAAGTTAGGAGTAATTCATGATTTGGATATACTATTTATACTTAAAAACCCATCACTTTCACAAGCTGTCATTATTTTATTTGTATAAAATCTTAATGTACACAACTTTGTTGCAGTTTTAATAAAAAGGCATTTTTTCTCCCCAAAGTCTCTTTTCCATAAATAATCATAGGCTGAAATAAACATAGCTTAAATGGTGTTTTAAATTCACCTGTGCTTAGAATGCAATAAAGCTACCTCCAAATTAAATAAAACCAGATTTCGTCTGCGAGCACAGTCATGTGTATGCATTGCATATAAAAAAGAGAAAAAAAAACTTTTTTCAAGATATCACTAAGATGCAGCTTGGTATCTGAAGCATGGAGTGCTTTTCTGAATCCATATTCTGGATCCATATTGTGAATCCATATTGTGAATCCATATTCTCTGCCACCCTTTAGCCCTGGCACTCCACATCTCCTCAGGCTACACAAAACCACCACCCTAATTCACTCTGAGAAACACTGTTCTGATTCCTACTGTTAGTTTGTCACTTTAATAGTATCTGACACCAAATTCTAGTGCCAACCTAGATGCTGAACATGTATGAATGGCTCAAAATCACTTATGGGATGGGGAAATATGAGCAATAAGTTAGGGGAAATTCGATTTCATCTACTTCTAAATGACAGGTTTTGCMAGGCTGCCCTTGAGGGTGTGTTCATCTCCTTTGAGAGGTACTGACTAGCATCACAGAGCACTGTCAGTGTTTATTACCAGACAAAAGACTATCATTTAAAGCTTTACATACTGCTGAAATTGTAGTTTCTGTCTCATCGTGGTTTGACAGCTCTGACAGAGGATTTACAGAGGGCTTAGAAATTAAGCTTTCAATGGATTGGTCATGTCACCCACAGAGCTGGATCCCAGAGAAGTGGCAAACATACACAGCAGTTCCCTAACAGGAAAATATTTCTACACCTCAGAAATCTCTAAGTCCTGACAGTAATTTAATGCATTCCGGATGTTAATTATTAAGAAGTCACAACGGAAAACCAATACTTTCCTACTAAAATACCAGTGACATTTGCTCTGAAAGTGTTTGCACATGCAGAATTCATTTGTATAAACCAAGATGCTCTTCAGGATCATATCTGCACTAATTATAGAATATAAAGGGGCTGCTAAGAGATCAGACTTCCTACTGCTAAAATACAGCTCCAGACTTACTGGAGTTTCATGGTAACTTTGGGGGAGCTGGTCACAAGGGGAGATAAGGGGCAGAATATGCATCTACTGCAAATCCTTCTGATGCAAAAGGCATGCAGAAAAAATCTGCAGAGAGATAACTCCCCTCACGCAGCCCTACTCACTGAATTGCAGGGCTGGAGACAGCATGGGCATCAGGCAATGAAAGTTGTTTAGTACTCTCTGTTTAAGGCAGACGTTTGGAGTGGGCTTCATTTATCCTTTCTTTACTCTAAGAGATAAAAGCATTTGCATTTCACAATTCTGAAAGTTCCTCTTGTTCTACTGACAATATGATCAACGTGATAATTGAAAAGCTATCAAATCACTAACCAGTTTCTTCTAAGCACTTGGAATCCATGTTATTTCCATTTTCCTTCAAAGRTTCAAGAATGTGCCTAAGTCTGGAGAACTACCCAGCAATCTTATTAAAATTCTTTAGTGTTAAAATGTTTATGGAAGCTTCATCAAGTATTATTGACAGTAATTAACTAGACAATTAATTTGAGAAGCAGATAGTAATTTGATTTGTGCTTTAAAGAAAAACTATTTGCATGATACAGAAATACATGTACTTAAAAGAACTGATGCCAGGAGAATTTTAAATTAAACTGTCTTAATGTATTACTGGTATATCACACCGTTTAATGGGATTTATKATCAGATTTTCCTCTTAGAATGCTAAGTCAAATATTGGTATAGGCACCTTACTAATATCTTATTTATACATACCATTTGACATTAAGCATTTAATTTCAATTTCTTCACCCAGACATGAACTTCCRAAGATCCTTTGCCAGTAACCTCAGTTATTGCCACACTCAACACAGGCAGCTAATATAAACAGAATTAAATATTTAGTTGTGTTTGATTTCACATATTCAATGTTTCCATTTTTGGTTGGTTGCAGTACATATGTAAATATGCCAAACTAAGTGAAAAATATGGGAAGTGGTGGCATGATACCCACTGGAAAACATTTAATTCTGTTCTCCCTCTCTTATTCAAGTGTGTTTTACRTAGCACACATCACCAAGCTGTCTTTTTATTGGCTTTAGTAAACCTTCAAACACAAACACTTTCAGAAAATAACTAATAAATGGAAAGGTGAACTCGATATATTAGACTGAAGGACTTCAAATCTTATCTGTGCAACTCTACAGCACAAAAGAAGTCACACAAAACCCCTCAGCTAGAAAGCACAGGACCAAATGAAAATAATGAATATTTTACAGTTCAGTTTTACAGTTTTAACTCAATTTACTACATTTAATAGTTCCAAAGTCCTGTCACAGTACTGTTGTTTGCTGTGTCTTTACCAGAAACAGCTGTGACCCACGTTAGGGCTCCAAGTGAAGGAAATGCTGGAGAGTTTCTTTTAAAATCAGTTTAGAAGTGCAGGACTATTATCAGAGGCAGCAGCTATCATCAGGAACAGCCATTAACTATTCACAGGAAAGAATGAAGATCAGATCTTTTCAATGAAGAAATCATTTTAGAAAAATGTTTATGTGGTAATCATGGCGAAAATCCAGAGCTCTTCTCTAAGTGTAATATCAATTTCTCTACCAGAAYGGTCAGGACAGGAGCAGGTTTGAACTTCCTGCTATGCTTCCATAGTTTTAAATTATTTTGGAATCTAAGGAAAATTCTCTTCTTTGTTTTTTTTTCTGATTTATTTCCATCACCCAAAATAGTCCTATTGGAAAAAAAAAAAAAAAAATCATTTGGTATTCAGTTTACTGAATTCAGTTTGCAGATGGATTCTCTCATTTTACCTCTCGTTTTCTCATCCACATGTTCTTGTTTGCCATGATGGACTGCTCTGGCTGATCGTTTGCTCTGTGAAATCTGCTGGCTACTGGAGGAAAATATTGCTGTCACTCAGGAAAGTGACATTTCCTACAAAATTTTCTTAGGGAAACACAAGAACACGCCAATGAAGTACTTCCCCATTTTGCAGATGCCAAAACTGAAACAAAGTTCAAAATGCTTGAGCTAGTCACAATGACAGGCTTAAAAAGCGAGATTTACATCCAAACCTGCTTTCAAATCTAGTCAACTAATGGGATTTCATAATGTCAAATGTTGAATTTATAGATAACAAATTGGTTCTTTCAAGCAATATGAGAAATAACGTGCACTGAGTGCTATTGGAGTTTGCCCACTGATTCAGAGGCGTAAGACACTAATGTATATCAGACTATTTTTTCATTATTTATTCTTCTTTCTTTATGATCCCAATCTGGTGTACCCTGAATTCAAAAGAAGCAGATCAATGACTCCAAGGGGCATTCACTCAGCTGCAGAGCTGTGATAAGGCTCATTTCACAGAGCAGGCAAATGTCAGCACCAGGGAGTGAGGGAGGAGCATCACCACCAGCCTGTCTGAAGGGTCCTGCTGCCTTCAGCCCTTCCCCAAAATGAGCCAAATGCTCTCCTGCCCATCCCTAAGTGCCCTCTAGAAGGGCTTTTCCAGTCCTGAGGAAGGAAACATCGAACTTTGTATTTTGTACATGGCCTTTCCCTCATTAGAGTATTTTGCAYCATTTAATACTGCAGTTTTTTGTGACTATGTTCATTGCCTATTGTATCAAATAGTGTCCCCTTTTCATAGCAGCCATTTATCATAGCTGAGAGAAGACAGCCATTCAATGACATTAATAAAACCAAAATATTAGCTTGAAAGAGCTACTTCATTCACACAGTGCTAATACCATCCTGATGCTGTACCTATGGATGGTTAAATGAATATTTAACCTAATCTATAGAAGTGCAGAATTTATATATAAAGCAAAATCAGAACTCGGTATCTTGTCCCCTGGAGTGCTAAGCAAAAGAGCAGATGTTATGTGTATTCATATATAAATATAATAGAGAACAGGCAAATCTTCTGGTTCAAAACTGGAAACTCTCTTTTCTTGCACTTTGGGATCCCAGCTGAGATAAATAATCTGCATGGAAAGAGAAGCTACTTTTTCCAGTCTTAAAAGATCTATTCATTTCAAAAAGGAAAAGATGGTGGCACAACAGCTAAAACCCCTGAACAATCACCCCCTGCTGCTGTATCTCAGGAGAAATCACAGAATTAAAAAGCACTTTGATCACTAAAGTTAAACTCTCAGGCTTCATTCCAAAAATATAAAAAATTATTGAACAGTTTGATTAAAAGCATTAGAATTAATAACCTTAAAGACAATAAAAGTTGTTGAAATATGAAATCTAATTCAGCATGTGTTTTACAGAAGTAGTCTATCAAGAGAAATCATTCAAGTTTGGTTTGGAGCCATAAATACTGAGACCTATARTTGTGCAATATTGATGTTCAAGATCCCTTTTAAAAATGGGGAAACTTGTACATTTGCATCTCTTACAGCATAATTCAAATTCAATTCTACCATAACACTGTCTTTTATTGGTTTAAAATGTTTTTTGTAGAAGTCTGAGACTTGCTACTAATTAAACATTTGTTAAAATAAAACCCCTTATTAACATTTAGTCTAAATCTAAGCTTCAATTCATGTTTCTTTCACAATTACTTAACTGATCTCAGTGGAGCTCCCTAAATTTGCACTGTTTAATGAAGATTAATACTAGACTCCAACTGGTGCCAAACTGACAGTCTAGAGWGAAACAAAAACTTTCTATTTGTCTAACAGAGAGGGCATAGAAAACTTCTCACTCTGGTTGGTCTTGGATTTGAGCCTTGTTCCTCCTTCTCATCAAAGGGAGACTTGATCTAAAGGCAGGGGATAAAACTGCATCCTCACTGAGGTCCTTGAAGCCAGAATTTTCCATAAAGTGCTTTGCTTTCAAATATTGAAGTCCCCAGGCAGCATGAAGCTAACAGAGGAGCAAACAGTTACAATTGCATTTTACTACTTTTGGTTCATAGCTAAAYACAAAAACATTTTACAAAGGCAGCAAGTTCCACTGTTAAATTAAGCAGTAAGTTTATTCTGGTTTATTCAAAAGCAGAATAAATTGCTCGGTGTAAACAGGCCTGAAACACTGACACTGTTTATTCTGGAACCTTTGTAACAYCAATGGCCTTTAAAAGGAACTGGTGCTTTCCAGTGATTGTACAGGACTGGTTTAAATTTTTGCCAGTTCCCCTTGATAAAAAGTCACTGATCAATTTAGGGTTACTCCATAGAATCTTTGGTTTTAATGAAAAGGATTTGTTGGAGTGATCTAACACATTCCATCTCCTAGCAACTAAATTAACAATTACTTAAGTAACTTAAAACACTGTCCTGTGAGCCCATATCTGGGACAGGGGAGAACATTGGTATTCTGCAGCACCAGCAAGGAACTCTGGGTCCTTTCCCTCATAGTGACACTCCTGCAAAGGTTGTACCTGGCACAATTCCTTCCTGGCATGTTTGCATTGCCGGAAATAACGTGACAGGATTGCTTTGCATTTGCTCCTTTGCTGTCCCTGTGACAAAAGCACTGCCACTGTGGATGCAAATGAGGCAGCAAGGACAAACAGCTTCACTTCACCTCGCTAAAAACCTTCTCATGCTTCCCTGCACAATGTCCTGTTTGCCTCAGGAGTGAACCAGGATGTTCAGAAAACACAGCAGCACCCAGTACAGCTGAAAAGAAGTTGTTGATTTGGGAATGAGCAGCTGTTGTTGTGACCCAGGTGCACACAMAGGTGAACAGAGCAAGAGAAGCAAAAATTGGAAAATTTCAAAGTGTAGCTCACATTATTGATACTGTAATGAAATACAGCAGTACAGGAAACTGAGGCACAAACTGCATGAGTCACTTAAATTGCCTGTCACATTAAATACTTCCAGAGAAGAAACTTAAAGCTCAAGGGCATAAAAGGGTATATTCTGCAAAGCCCACCTAAATCTTATCGACAGAATCTCACATTACATGTACCACACACAAGAAACGAAGCATCAATAATCTTTAATCCACATAAAGGACTTGGTGTGAAAGCAGTTTCAGTCAGACTAATTTGACAAAACTAGGCTGCATTGTCAACTTTTTAAAAGCCGTGCAGGACTTACGGGTTTTCTGTTTAGATAAATGTACTGTATTCATTAAAGTTTTCCTTAAGTGGAAAGAAAAAATTGCATCAACCTGATACAAAGTGGAACATTATGTGGCCACACAGCAGAAGGGCAATAAAAAGACACAGAATCAGGAGAGACAGACAAGATCTGGGTGACAAAAACACCAGTTACAGTATTTCTTCCCTCAGACGTTATAGCTATTCTATACACCCTAAATTAGGCAATAATAYATTTGACCTTGGCAAGAATTAGCTCGAGCATAGAGCAACATTTCCTGGAATAAAAATTTACAGCTACAGCCTGAGAGTTGTTCACAATAGGGGCCCTTGCASGCAGTCCCAAGGGTGCAGCACTACCCAGTGCCAGCAGGGAGGTGATGTGGCAAAAACTGGGAAATATCACAGTAGAAAATGTAAAAGTTAACAGAGTGGATTATTCTGCTCATAAACCAAACCCATGCCTGGTCTCACGGAGTCTTTACAGTGAACTCCAGAAGATTTGATAGCTCTGAGTGGCTGTGATAGAAGCAGCAAATAATGCTGCAAAATAACATGATGGTGATGCAGAGAGATGAAAACCCAAGTGCCCATCCTACMACCCCTCAGGGCTACCAAAATGCAGCAGCTGCATGTACCTGTCACTCAGGTATCCTCCCCTGAAACTCCAAACTCAACAGGGGCCGAAATAAGACTCAGAGTGGTACAAAATCCACAAACAGACTCCATGAATTGAAAAAGATGTATYTAGAGCCAAAATGAAACAGGCATGGAAATCTCTTGTAGGAAGCCCTTCTGCATTGAAGATTAAAAAGGGATGAGCAAATAGAGCCCTCAGGCTACCTCTGTGTTTGATGCTGAGCAAATAGTGGTATGCATAAATTTGTGATGTGTTTGCCCTGTCTTTCCCCCTGTTCATTATTCAAGTTGCTTAATGATAACAGTGTATTTCAGTCTTCCTCTGCTWGAAAAATGCTGATCATTTTTGGTAATTATTTCCTAAACGGAGTCCAGAAATTGTGAAAGATGCAAGATTGATTTCACTGTGTTTGCCAGCTGCTGAGAAGACAGCAGGACTTGAGCCAAGGCAGAGGACTAATTCCACTGCTCATTGCTGCAGATAAACACCCAGAGCAGAGCCCTCTGCTCTCACAGCCATAAGTCAATCACAAGTTTGCTCTTTGCAACACTCCCAGCCTGRCAATTATAAACAAACTAACTTCATTTCTCGCTAGACATCCCATTTTTGCCATGAATGCCCAGCAGCTTTCACATCTTCATTTCCATCCCTAGGAAGGCAAACAGGAATCCTTGGAGAGGTGTTTTATTTCAAGGTGTTGCTCCCTAAGGACRCCCTGCCCATCTCTGCCTGTGCACACCTTTCTATTCTCATTTTTAATGAACTGCATCGACTCTGCTTTTCAGCACCTTAATAATTATTTTCCACACTATGACACCTTAATAACAACCACAGACAGTGAAATGTAGCCATGAAGAATGCACAGCTCGATATTTTAGTGATATAGATGTTTTCTGTGTGAACTTTAAACAAACACAAAGACTTCAGAATGATATATTCACCCAAGAGAGTAGAAAGCAGCACTTTTGCTGCACCAAAGTTTTCCAGGGGATTTATAGGGCAGCTCATGACCTGAACAGATGATTGAAGAAGTCTTCCCCAGTTGCCAGATTTTACATCTAAGTTCATTACTGTTGTGATGTGACTTGTTCAGAAACAATCTGATTGGTGTCTTTAAGCCTCARCTGCCTGTCAAGTTCAGCTGTATTTTAATGGAGTCTGCAAAAAACTTCTGCAGACTCAACAAAACTGGAAAAAATATACTTTATAGAAGTGGATAAAATGACCAAACAGACATAAAATTCAAAACACCCAATAGAAAAAAACATGTTGCAAGAAATTGTGTGTAGAGATCATAATCTGAAAATATATAAATAATGGAAATGCATTTCTATATTTTAAGCATGTTGATGGTAAAAATAGGTTTTTCTGAACAATCCTAAGGAGAGCCATCAATAGATACTGTTGAAAAGAAAAAATTAAATTTCTCTTTTTTTTTTTTTTTATAGTCAAACAATTGTAATTTGAGTTTTATAGCCAGATTTCTCCTCTTTCTTTTCCTCTTTAAGATTTTTTTTCATTTCAGTGAACCAGCTAACTTGATATTTTATGCACAATGGGCTATCTGGCAAGAAACTGAACATTTTTGCCTACTTTAGTCACATAATGTAGGTCAGTGGCTCAAGATCCAAAGAAACATTACAGGTGCTCTATTATTTCCACATCCCTCACTACATAAAGCTGAGAGTGTAGTACATGGTGATTTCTGAGCTCAGCAATGGCAAGTACCAATTACATGGCCAAACACAGATGGCCCTAAATAACATCCCATCAGCAAAAAACTGATGGCCCGAAATAAAATCTCAGCTGTCCACCACAGGGAGCAGCGTTGGAAAGAGCAAAGCTCAACTTTGGGAAGCGAGTCACTAGAAATGCAGCCTAACAATAAACAAACTTAATTTGGTTCTAGCACCCTTCAAAATGCCTGTTTCATAGGGTTTATTCTCTGTTTAACTAGCAGAGGTCCACATAGTTGCAGATACACATCCATTGATGGTACCCCCCAATCCATTTATTTCTGCTTTTCAGTGAACAAAATAAGCTGAATGCTTTTACTCCTACAGTAGTAAAGAGATATTTCAGCTAGAAGGGTAAAGTTATGAAAGAAAAAACAAATCAAAACAGATTCTGCTTTCATTTGAGAGAGTCACCTGGGCTGTTGGTTTTACAGCTATAAAAATGATGCCATCTAATTTTGGTCCATACAGAGGGCTCCCAAAAACATTGTGAGAATTTAGGCWTGACAGAATGAATAAAGAAAATGAAGCTCCAAGTCTCAGCCATTCAGGGTACTACAACCACTGAGAATTTTACTCAGTCCTCAGATTTGACTGCTCAAAGGTTCAAGAGGCTGCTGTGAAGGTCAGGTGGGTTATTACAGGTAAMCATTTTGGCTAAAATGAGGCTAAGCTGAGCACTTTTGTTCCAGCTGCATKACCTCCCAATGCCTACACAACTATCACTGCCCTTATGAATCCTGGATGCAATCTTGGAAGAATAGAACACAGAGGAACTCCTAACACAGAAGCTTAAAGAGCTCAGGAAAAACAAAGAAGATATTAAGAGTTTGCTAGCAGTGTGAAATGTTATAAATACAACTTAGGCCCTTTAGACAGAAATATTGCTTGCCAACMGCACTAACCCAAGATATGGTTGCAGTTTCAGCCACAGAACTCTTTATATCCTTTTATTGATTTAAAAATTGCCTGCAACATTCCCTARAAAGAATAATTTCTAGTCTACAGCRCTATGGATAAACAAGTATGATTAGTCCCAGGGATAAATAAATGTATTTCTGCCCAACCACTCTGCTTCTCTTTGCCTCCTRTTTTCCCATTTGGTAGTAATGAAGATTCTATACAACTCCTGGAAACCTTATTTTAATACTGCTTTGGTCTGCCTGGCTRAMTTTAAAACCAAGAGAAGGAATTTGCTTGTGCATTTTGCTGAGCAACAGGGAAAGRGCAAACCTCCTCCAAGCAGAAATTAAACTCTTCAACCCATAAAATTGCTGCAGAGAGAGTSTTAGTAACATGAAGATTCAGCTTATAGCTTTATGTTTGTCAGTATCACAAGAGCCTGATTGGAAAGWTTATATTCTTTTTTCTTTACTCCAAAGTAGTAAGTTTTAATTAACAATTATTTCTTGGCTTAGAGCAGTCTGTTCAAGCTGTGGCAAAATATCATTCTCCCATTTTGTTCTACAAGCATTTACTTACACTTCAAGTAAGATCTATTTGAAAATGCATYTTCAAAACTGAACTGTACTTCATAATACTGAAAGGTAACAGAGTTAAATGAAGCAAAATTAATAAGCAAGCCCATTGTTACTGTGTGAATGTCAACATGTCTTTGTTTGAATTCTTACTWCAACTTTAATTACTTGTGTGTGTGGCATGGATATATATATTTACAAACACACACAGGGTTTTCCTGGTGTATCATTCCCCACTCCAGCTGGGGTTTGAATAAAAACTCGTCTCTCTCATCAACTTCAAGTTAGTAAAATATTGAGGCTAACCAGGTCTGCTAGAAATCTCATTAATCCATAGAAATGAAGAACATCCTCTTAAATTAGTACCTGATTCTCCAGTCTATAAGCCCCACCCACAGCAAGGCTGATTTTCAAAGGATGCATGGTTATGGTGTGTTTATTAAGATATTTTTCCAGTGGGTTGCTAACAAGGTTTTTATCCTCTTTCATATAAAAATGTTATTTTAATGATGAATTATCYTCTGATTGAACATTTTCTCTTAATTGGCAAATATTTGTAGCAATTAACTCCTCCAGATTGACTCAGTCAGTGTGAGTCATGGTCTCCCCTTGGGGATTTAACAATTACATAACTCTGCTTATACATACACCACATATAACACCTGGATGTCAAGTTKCTGGAAGTGTTTCCATCCTCATAAATAATGCAACATCCTAAAGCTGCTAATTATGACATGTACATAATTTACTGCTCCCTAAAGGCATCAGAAATTTCTCCCTTCTACAGAATGCATAATATTAGTTTTTCTAATGACAATTTTGAGGCAAATGATCTCAGGACAGGAAGGTAGCTGAAATTCTTCTCTTTTTACTTGYGTTACACTTGCATGAATAGAGTGGGAATTTTTGGTAAGTGGGCAAGGTCTGATTTAGAAAAATAGTCAAAAACTCCACTCCTATATAAGTAATCTTTTTTACTTCTAAGTGCATTTGTTTGCATMGAATTTTCAATGGCCTATTGGGCAAAATCTGCCTTTGAAATCCCAAATTCACCAAGAGAATTTTAGTAGAATAAAGCATCATGGTTATGTTCAGATTTTTTTGGTTTGGGGTGGTTTTTTTTCTTTTATTTTTATTTTTAGGAGCCCAAAAATGAATGTACATTGACTCAGAGATCTGAAGAGATACTTCAAAGATCTAGATAACAAATTAACAGATTGATTACATGACCAAAAAAAAAGAAATTAACATAAAAGTCTTATGTTGATTACATGCAGTTTGCGAGGATGAGACACAGAAAGCTGCAAGAAAATAGAAGTGTAAGATTTTCATTAGCCAGTAATAAACTGGGACATGTTTACTTTTCAATATGCAGCCTGAGAAACAGGAAAAAAAGTGATTCTTGATAAATAACTGCTTAATTTATTTCTCATCCACTACAAAAGACTTCAAATCCTTCCTCAGTCTGGAAAATCCTGACTGTATATTGACTRCTCTTTATTAAGAGGATTCATCTTGTTTCCATTGTTTACTGGGGAAGCAGGAGGTTTCATGGGAAACCCGTTTGACTGTGAAGCTGAATTGTTGTTATCATGTTACACTCAATCTGTAAAAAATCCCACTGCATTARAACATCTCCTGCTCTCACAAGATTCCCCACAGCCCATTTGTTGGGGTTTTTCCCTTCAGCATCAAATCATGTTTGAACATATGGACAATGTTTACCACATTTGCTATTTTCAGGGGGAATTTAACTCTCAGTAGGCAAAAAAAACCTCCATGCAGAAGTACACTGTGTCTGAACTCAGTAACAAGAGAACAGCAGAGACCCCAAGCACACACCAAGCTTGTTCTGCTTCATCCTGGTGAGCACAAAGTTTTTGCATAACTTTAGCAAAACATGTTCAAGTTTAAAAAAAACCTGATTTTTTGCCCTCTTATTATACCATGATACAATATTTTGTATTGGCAGTTAAATCCTAAAATAAAGTCTATGCCTTACAAAATCAGGAAGACATTTTAGGAGCAATAAGAAAGGTAAAGACAATGAATTTTACTGGATTTTTTTTTCCTGATTAACGTTACACAGAAATAAAGTGATTCAGCATACCAACATTGCTGTGTATGCATCCTTTTGTTACCAAGAGATCACAAGTGGCTTATAAAAATGCATCTTTAGAGCCYTTCATTTAGGATTATCATCCACCACAAGCCTAACTGTCCATTTGGACAGGTTTYCCCATTCCTTCAATTAAATTTCCTTTCCCAGTGTGAAATGCAATCAACGTCAATCAATTATTGTGTCAGAGCAGAGATAGGAGGCTGAAGGAAAAACTGGTTGAGGCTAAGGAGGCTGCTTCTTTATTTCTGAGGTTTATACAACTCTGCTCCAAGTCTTCTCCTGACAGATCATTTATAAGCATTTCTCTTTGCAATTACATTCCCAACTTGTTCAGTGAAATTGATTTTAAATTAAATAATTACTTCAGACAAAGTCATGGATTTCTCCACTATGACTGATTCAGAGAGGCAGCTGAATGGGAGGTATTAATAAATTTGTGAACTGCTTTGAACAAATTACACATATTGTTACAAGAAAGATTTACAGCAATAGAAGATCTAATTAAGTGCTTCATAAAGCAAAACATTGGGCAGATGTCAACCTGATAAATCAGGTTTCACATTGTTATTCTGATGAGTTTTTACTTCTGTTAAGTAATATTTTCACCCTACATTACAGTATTGAGCTATCCAGTGAAATCTGTAAATCTCTCATTTTGCAATTTTGTGAGTGAATTGAAGAAGAATTAAATATAATTCTTAACTCAGAARTAATGTCAGATAATGATGTTGTTTATGTTTCAGCTGGTACTACTCCATGCATAAGCATGATAGCTGCCTTTTCTAAAAGCAGAATTGCATCTATTGAGTATATTTACAGGGAAAACCTGTTTTTTAGAATTAGAAACAAAAGTTACAAACTGCACCAATGGCCAGAAACATATTTTTATAATTATTTTATGAGTGAGCAGGTAAGCATTTTCCCATTTTCAGGATTTACCATATCTTAATAGTATCTAATTTTATATATTTATAAAATATTTCTACGTGCATTCATGTCCACAGAGAGGATCAATAAGAATCTCAAACTTATTTTCAAGCTACTCAGACGCTAAATTTTACAGAAAGACATGAAGCCTGCCCAGCTTCTTTGCACAGAAAGAGTCGTATTGACACGGCCAAGATTTTAGACCCCGATCCCATGAGCTCCACCATCCCCTGACGTTCCATCATCAAGCCTTGCCCTGTGCTCCAGAGTGCAGTGTCAGAATGATGAAAGATCTGCATGAAAAATGCAGAATTGGCAGCAGAAGAGGATTGTGCAGCATGGCTGGAGAAGTTTCATGTGTGACTCTTCATGAGCAGCACCAAGACACCCATCAGAAGCTGCTGAATACATGAAGGAAAGAATCTGCAGCTTGAGTGAACCTACAGCTCCAAAACTGCTTTGTGAACTTTGCATTGCACTGGAAGAAGGATGGAGACTAATTGGATTCGGATAATAAAACAAAGAAATTGATGGAGAGGCTAATCAAGGATGTAACTTWAAAAGATGATTGGTTTATATGAGAGCAAAACTCTGACTTGACACCCATCCATAAAGCCCTGCAGAATGTAAATRTATATTAGGAAAAGACTATAAAAAGTACTTTAGGAAGGGATAAATTGGAATACCTTAATGAAGTAAGAAAATAGAAAACATACATTATCAGAACAAGTAAAAATGTTATTACAAATCATCCAGAATAACTTTCTCACCTAAAAGAATAAAATATTCAGTGCTGGAGAGCTAAGTTCACCTGTAAAGGTAATACTATTCTTTTTTTAGCTTAATGGCAATCCTAAGGAATGCATTTTTCTGAGGTTACTTACTGGTAAAATCAGCATCCCATTTACTTTGCATTACCTTTAAAATGAGTCTCCCACTGACAGTCTGTGACTTTCTGTTCAGGAAAACCTTCAAAGAGTACCCAAGAAAAAGACTGCTGGCTCAGGAACAAGAAAAGAATTAAAAAGATTTCATGATCCAAATTATATTGTAGTCACAAGAGTTTGCATTCAGAGTAAAGATATCTTGTAAAAGAACAAAGTCAATGGGACTATAAACCTGTTCTCTGCCCATTTCACCATTGATTTGGTGCAGCCACAGAGAGAAAAGGAAGATTCTGAAAGCATCACAAAAGCAGAAGTCAGCAAATCTTACAAAGACAAATATAAGTTTTAAGTAGAACACTGCTGATCTGTATCATTGATTTTTCTTCCAGCATCTGCATATCCCAAAGGGCAGTTCAGGTCATGGAAGGAAAAAGCAAGCTAAAGGAAAGGATGARTTCAACGCTGAACGTCTGCCTTAGAACTGGGAAATGAAGCACAGACACCTTGTTCTACCAAAAGGAGATAAGGGAAGGAAAGGGTTGTGTAGGGGAGAAAAGCATCATGTCCTTGGCTGCCTTGAGAAAAAGAGATTGGAATGCAGAATTGATAACACAGGTGGCCGAGCTGGTCGAAAACATTGGCAAGACTGCAGCTCTTGCAAACTCACCAATCATATACTGATGAGTAATTAAACAGCTATCTCTTAACCAGTGACACAAATGTATGCACTGGTTGCTAAAGTGGATAAAAGAGGCCTGTCCCAGAATAAAGGGGGTCCTTTTAGTGTGTGTATATGTGTCTCTTTGTGTCTGTCATTTTGTGCTGCTGTTTGGCCAACAGCAACAGGGGGGATGTTTTCAGAAAGCTGAAATGGTACCCCACGTCCCCGGTACTCTGTAGGACAGTCCAGCAGCCCCAGGGTGCTGCTCATCACGCTCCAGTCAGGCTGGGAAAACCTCAGGACTTCCAGAGAGGCTGGAATCACCTCTCTGTGCCAAGAGCAGCACCAAAGCTCCCAATCTGGATGGTCCCTCGTGCTGCCAGCTTCCCTTCCAGGGCAAAGAGCAGCTCCATGGGCTGGGAGCCTGCTCAGGCAACAGAGAGAGCCTTTACACAGAGCCTGCATCATACACAAACCATTATCCGTGCTAATCAAAATTAATCATCAGGTGTCAAGGAAAACAAGGCTCCAGCAGCAGAACTRCCACATGGGGAGTGTCCTGTCAGGCCCTGTGTCACCTGTGACAGTCACCGTGGGCAGAGGTGGCTGCTCACACCTTGTGTGGCTGCAGCTGTTTGTAACCACCATCAATAGCACAGGGACAGCAGATGGAAACCCAGCACTACACTGACATTCTCTGGGCTACATTCACACTCTGATAGGGCTGCAAGTAATG
This sequence comes from Malurus melanocephalus, assembly GCF_030028575.1. Classification (NCBI taxonomy): domain Eukaryota; kingdom Metazoa; phylum Chordata; class Aves; order Passeriformes; family Maluridae; genus Malurus; species Malurus melanocephalus. Next base: position 321,779 of record NW_026623813.1, on the reverse strand, counting down.
GGGAAATTAAGAAACATTTGGATCAGCAAGTGGAATAAATGAAACYGTGYTTTCTCTGGATCACATCTCACCGTTTTGCTTTCAGGTTGTGGTAGAACATCTGTCTTTTCTGCCCCATTTCACCCTTACTCCCAAGGCATAAAATAGCAGACAGTTTTACACATTTCTTACCTGGACAAACTTTGGGTTTTCACCTTCCCATGTGTACTCAGCTGGGCTGGAGTGGAAAATCTGGCACCAGATGCATCACAGCTGTGATGRGCCCAACAGGGCTGACAGATCAGCTGAGTTTTATGTTACTCTGTGGCATTTTGGGAGCCCAGTTTTAAGAAATCAAAGGTTGTTTATCTTGCACAGTTATGCTTCCTTTTGCCTTGTGTCTTCTACCTTCTACATGAGGGTGAATAAATGGAAGATTTGGGGGCTGGGCATAACCTACAGACATACTGGTGCTGTGACACCAGAAATCTCAAGGTCACACACAGATTCATGCAGRCTTATCAAGTTATTTAATCAAGCAAAGACCATTTCCCCTAATTTTGAAAGAGAAATGGACATTTTAATTTGTATTCCAACTTGGTTCAACCTAAAACTATTTTTACTAGAAGTGTTTTATTGGATGAAAAAAATCACAATTCCAGCCAGATAAAGGCATAAAACATGAACTTTACAGTAAAGACAACAAGCCATTTAAAATTCTTACTCCACAGAATTCAGTAACATTCAGAAGGATTGGAAAAGATTTAGACTCACTTATTACTTTGACTTCTAGCCTAAGTAATTCTGACTCTATAGTTAAATTAAGTCAATGAAAATGAATTCCTTAATTCCAGTGAGTTTTGGATCAAATCTATCATAACAGAAGGTATTAAAAAACTTACGTGAATGATATGGAATTTCAAGAAAAGAGAAATACCTGATATTGAAAGTCACAATTCAGGACATGGTCTCTAAAGAAAAAAAAACCCAACAAAACTTGAATTATTAAAAACAAACAAAAACTAAAAACTAAAAACAAACAAAAACAAAATAAAACTTCCCCTCTAAATATCAGGATATTTTGTTTTGGTTTTTTCATTACATAATATGAAATTTAGAGGAAATAGAATTCTTAAATTTTTTGACCAGGATGCAAAATAATTTTTAAAGCTATTAATTACTTTCTGACTCTCACTCACCTCATGACCTTGCAGAATTCAGTCTCCCACAGGTAAACAACTATAAAAATAGCTTGTACTTCTGATACTTCTGTACATTCTAGAAATGCCTAGAAGGCAGCAAAAAAACCCAGCTCCTTGTGCTGAGTTGTCCGAAAGCATTCCATATTATTTGTACAGTTATTTTTTCTAATTTACTCTGAATAATAAGGAAAATCCTTTTAGTTTCACTGCAAAAATCATTAGAGCAATTTGTTCTAAATTTGTAAGATTTTGCTTCCACTGGTAAAGAGTTAAAAGGCTTCGATAGTATCACTCCTGCCCTGATTTTGAAGGTGTCAGATCTGCTATGCCTTACAAAATCAAGGGAAAGAAAATCTGGTAGTGACAGTTTGCACTGAAACCAGATGATAACTCTTAGCAGCACATATTTCCTTTTCAGAAAGTGTTCTGCAGGGCTTGTCATAATGGTSTTCAGAAGATTTTAGTGTTGTTGATGCTCATTTGGAAACCAGGACTGAAGTGCAGATAGGAACTTTAGAGCACAGCAGCTGCAGACTTCCTGGAATCTTTTTCCCAGACACTTTTTGGTTTGTGGGGGAGGCAGCTCACATTAAGTGAGCTGTGAAGGGGCAAATGTTAATCTCATTTTAGCCATCTTTTCACTCAGGAAATKATTTCTCTTTTGGCAATCGGCAGTGCCAAACAGATATGGATGACTAATGATGAAGGTCACTTGCTGAAATTGTTCCTTTCTGAAGGAGATGTTCATTTCTCAGCTGCCATGGACAAAATTAGGAAATTTTGTACAGCAGGCAGAATTTTAAGAAACAATGGATTTTTCTTTTTATAAAAGTGGCTCCTTATTTTTAGTCTGTAATTGTAAATGTGCAATCACAAGCAGTGGCAAATGTACATTTTCACAAAAAGAGAAGCTCAGGTAATGAATTAACACTTAATAGCTTAATCATCATTGATTTCAGTCATTCAGTTATATTGATTTATTTGGTAAAAGCACCTTCTTCACCTCAGTCTATTTTACTTCTTTGATAATAAATGAAGTTTTATAAAGGTATCAAATTATCATTTTAAAAATTATTCTAGTGAAATTTTTACAGCTCTGTCTTCACAAAAAATTKCAGTTGTATTTCTGTGAACTCTGATCATTCTAGTTACCCAGAAAGAGGCTGGTTTGAAAATAAAATTTGCCTACAATAAAAGAACCGAATATGACAAATCAAAGGTAGAATTAGTAATTGCAGGTGGTGTGGTTTATCTCTGACCAGCAACCAAGCCCCACACAGCTGCTCTATCGCTTCCTGCCCCAGTAGGGTGAGGAAGAGAACTGGAAAAAGCAAGAAAACTCATGGGTTGAGATAARAACAGTGTAATAATTGAAACAAAATAGAAAACAAAACAAACCCAAAGTAATAAATTGAAACAAAAAGGAAAAAATACAAAGACAGAAATAAAATCCAAGAAAGGCAAGTGATGCAAATAGAAACAATTGCTTAATAGGAAGACTTTTTTGCAAAGTGCAAAGAATACAGTACACAAAAAAAGGGAAAAGGCTTCCACTTGAAATCACACAAGAGTCTTACACAGAGTTAAAATGATTTTTTTAAAATAAGGATGCTGTGACAGATGTTTCCAATAGTCTATTAGAGCTGCTGGAGCAGTGCATCACAGACTGTCACCTTCCCCACTCAAAGGGCGACACTGACATTGCACTTGGGGACTCTGAACTGACCTTGGCTCCACACAGCAGAGCAACCCCCAAAAGCCCTGTAACTCCAACATTACTGAGCATCTAGACTTGTTCAGAATCCCAAAGATTCCTTTTTCCCCAACTTGCACACCATTGCTGTCTGCAATGCACCCACACGATTGTGGCTCTGCATGCCTGGGACCCCATCCCAAAGAGGCCACAGCTGTTTCTTCTCTGCCTCATCCAATCCAAAATGGCAAAGAAAAATCAGACTAAAGCGGTTTTGATCACACAGCAAATGTATTTCACAGTTAAGATGAAAACAATCTGGTTTTCGCTTGTTTCTGTATTTATTTGGAAAAGAAAGCACAACAGAAAAGAGCTGTGGGATTAATTTGGTCTCAATTTATAGTTACTCACCGTCCTTTTCTCAGAATGGATTGCACTGCTATGAGTGCAATAAAATAATCACAGACCTCTATTTGCCATGGCTTATACTTCTGTGGAMCTATTATCCCACATATTATCCCACAAGAAAGATAGCAGTAAAGATTAGAAAAATGCCTCAGAAGAAAGCAGATTTCTATATAGAGGTTGCTGTGATTTACCAGTAACCATTCTGTGAGAAGATTCCTCATCTTTATTACTGTGAAATAGAAAAATGCCTTTTGAGACCGTGTAACACCTTTGAGTTTCCCAAATACTAAAACAAAACCACCAACACAAACAAAATTTTCCAACCATTACATGCAAAAAATAAAAAATAAAAATAAATAAAAATATTGAGGAAACCAATTCTATGTAGTCCTGATACAGTTCATTCTACAAATCAAACCTCAGATTGTTCATAAAATTTAGTATTAAATGTAATAAGCATTCAATATTATAATACATTTATCATTTTCCWTAAATATATTCTCAAATATATGTTTAACAATGAAATATCATTAATATTCATGAAATAAACTTCAGAGAGAAAAAAAAACCCTTTTGGATATTTGAAAAACCCCATTGTTTGTGGATCTCTGGTGACTGAGAAAGAAATCCTGTGTGTATAGATAACCATCAACTACATCTATAGAGTTGGGATTTCAGGCTGAAAGAATAAAGGAAACAAAAGTGTGGAACATGGAGTCTTCCCAACATTCTTTGATATCTATTTCTGGGTTCCTGTTCCTTAAATACAGAAAATTTACTTGGAACATTCTAGCTTCCACCTAGATTTTAAGTATAATTTGCCCTTTCCTCATCTGCAGGAGTTCACAAATCCTGACAACTCATCCTGTAATTAACAATTGGATCTAGCTTGCCTTGTGCTTTTTTTTTGCTTTGCTGAATTGACAGCTTTTGAACTGGCTCTGCAGGGTAGTTCGAGGCTGAACAAGACAAAGAAAAAACTAACAGAATAAGCAAAACAGGAATAGGGTGGGAAAAATCCAGTAGTGGTAGTGAGAGCATGGGAAAAAGAAAAATGAGCTGTTCAGTTGAATCAGGTGACTGCTAAAGGACAGCAAAAACTTCGTGGTGCTGATGTCCATAAGTGAATTTCAAATGAATGATAAAGCACCCTCCGCCACAGAAGTTATAAATTCTGTTCATCCCTGAAATAGCTACATTGCTATTTATATAATTGCTCTAAGTAGTAAAGAGCAAGTTTGAAAGAAGCAGTTTGGTGCATATTTTGATGAGGCGGGGACTGGAAAAATTRAATGCCATGAACTACAGCAGCTAATTCCAATTTCAACTAGAGCCTAGCTCTCATTAAAATACAAACTGACAAAATAATTTCGKGCTGCTGTGACACAATGAGATTGAGGTTGAGAGTGTGAAAATGGCTAGAGTACCCCTAGCAGTAAAATTTACAATTAAATCTAAAACAAGCTTTGAGGGGGAGGAGGGGGAGGGGAAAGGTTTTTTCTTTGGAAAAAGGCAGGAAAACACCTCAGAGGGCAAAAAGCTTCAGTGATAAACCCTCAAACCCAAATGAGGGAGAAAGGAGCTGATAACACTCTTAGCTAAGTATTTCACTCTATGGTGACCTGCCACGCACCACCAAGTTGGTTTCAGTCCCTGCCTCCTACCAGGGAATTTTAATTGGCACCTGAGGCTGCAGTGCTGACCACAAAATAACTCATTCCAGTCTTTGCTCTTGATATCAAAGTAATACATAGAAATAGTTGAATKTTTTTTGATAAATAATTAGTATTCAGACATACAATATCTGAAGGAAGTGTTTATGTTTACACTTGCTTTCTTTGGTATAAATGTTGGTATAATTAGTGCCAAGCAAAGCAGCAGAGGGGCTCACTGGGYGCCCACCCAGACACGGGTGGGGCACAGGAGCCCCATCTGAGGTGCAGAACAACAAAACATTTTCGGCTCTTGCTGAAGGTCAAGAATTGAATATTCTTGTATTTACACCATCTCTATTCACAGCATTCCCATATAATAAAAATTTTAAACCAAATCTTTTACATTAAGGCTGTGACAAAGGATTTTCACTTTTAGAAATATTTAATTTAAAAAAACCCAAACAAACAAACAAAACAAAACAAGCTCTTTCCTTGTTTGTTCAGATTCTACCTACTGCTAAGCATTTCTTTATCACTGCTTACATAAAACAAGACTTAACATCTGAAGCACACATTTCTTCTGGACTGTTTCAAAAACTTTGGAACTCATAGTATACCATAACAGAACTTTAAAGCATAACATTTATTTGCTGAAAGCCTGACAAAACTGGCATGTAACATTTAATTGCAAATTTACTAAAACACATTTCCTTTGATTGTGCTCAATCTACACTAATAATTCACTTTAGAGCCAGAAGATGCACATAAAGGACACATCAGCTTTGTTCAAGGTGCTGTGAAAGCAAAGTGCACAGATCTTACAGTGTCAGCATTAGCCAGGCAYCCCTACAGTGCTATCAGGGAGTTAAGTGTGTGCCCTGTTTTTGGGATTCTGGGGACAGTCTCACTGACACACTTTGTGTGACCGAAGCTCCTTTTGGGTAAATTTGGACATTTTTTAATGAACAGTAGAAAGTAAGGARTACAATAAGGGAAACTACAGATAGAAGGCAAAACCTTGGTGCCATTCAAAGTAGTCTCTGAAACTACAAAACAACTCTTGTTTGACTTTATGCGTTAAACATCTGTCTAGTTCTGTTGTTATTATACTGTACCACCAACTTAAATTTATCTCTGTCAGGTTTTAAACAGCACCTGGAATGCAATTATATGCCTCATGATATGTTAGCAGCAAGAGGGGAATTCATTTGATATTTTTAACTTGTCCTTATGGGATATTACAAGGGCAGGGTGCTACAAGGAAAAAATGATGGAAAAGAAAATTAAAATAAGAGATCMTCAAAATTCAAAATTCTTGTGTTAAAGTTCAGGAYATTAACASARATCACCATTACTACATAATCATAAKGAAAGTTCATAATCAAACATAATCAATGGTCTTGCTGTATAGCCCAACCTCTAGGTAAAATGTTTATTTAAGAATTAATGTTTTATTCTATTTATGCCAGACAACTTGTTTGCACAAGCAAARCCAAGGAAGACAACATAGCTTTAAGAAATCATATGGCACATCACACCCTTTGTGACCTTTGAGGGAAAAATAGAAATGYATCAACTAAAACCACTCTTTTCCAAACCCAGCATATAATTAATGACTTTTTAGGCTCTGGTTTGGATTTTTTTTTCATTTTTGCCCTCCTACCTCTGAGTTACAGGAAGTCTTTTCACAATCCAAAAGAAAACAAATAATCCTGGCTGCTGAAGTCAAAGCCACACAGAGAACAGATTCACAAAGCCATCAGATGAGCAAAGAAAGGCAACAGAAAACATTTATTGATCAAAAGAGGGCCTGTGGAACAAAAGTGCACACAATGCTTAGTTAATAATAAGACAGCTGGGAGCTATAAAAGAATGAATACGGGCTCCAAACACCCCCAGCTGGTGAAAAGCCACAGCTTTTCATGCCATGAAACTCAGGAATTCATGCCACAGCTAATGCCATGGAACTCAGGTTAAAGAAATTATAACATTATTCAGTGACAATACCAACAAAACGTTAACTCTCATGCCTGGTGGTGATCAGAGTTCTGCAGAAACTTTGAGGAGGCAATGCAAGATCTATCACAAGCGAAGCAAAAAGCTTTGGTGATGCATTTCAACATGTGCTGAACTTCAGGAAGGATCCCAGAAATTAACACTGGTATTAATGAAGCGTGCTCCATGGTTCACAAGTGATGCAAGAGCCTCCAGGGCACAGACCAAGGGCTCCAATAGTCTTGGAAATTCAGTGTGAAAAAATCTACTTATCTGTTCAAAAACCCTGTACAATTCGGATGGCTTCCACTGCCAATATGCCAGAGCTATCAGTAATTACATCATAAACAACAAGAACCCAGCTCCTGGAATAACATACCCAAAGGTTTGTCATATTAGAATACTTAGATGTTCTATTTGTATCTTCTTGTAATCTGGTATTTATGATATGGAAGGTACCTTTCAGCAGTTGGATTAACTATCTACCTGCATTTGTCTTGGAATGGAGAGGCAAAAGGACTTTTTCCCTGCTAAAGCATGAAGGAGAACTGCAGTTGAGGGAATCCTAGGCAAAGAACCAGAGAGGAATGATTCTGCTGGATGCTGGATTACCTCACCAGTTGTATTAACAGTGCTAAAGTGACAAACCCGTTCTGACAGCTGCATCAGGTGTTTGCTGTGTGTTCAAGCAAGAGYCCAGCTCCTGCAGCAAACAACCCAAAGATGTTACAAACACCGACTATTCAGACAAATTACATCAATTCCCCTGGTGGGGAACACAATACTTTGAGCCATCAATGCTGAATGCGATGCTGGAAGCTTTTTAAGCCTCCTCTGCCCTTTCTTATCCCYTGCACTAATTAATCTCAGTGGGATTTAGTGAAGTATTGAGAACAGTAACTGTAAAATAGCATTCAACAATCATTTCTAAACTGGCACGAGTTCCTTCCCCAGCCACTGCAATTTAGGAAATCCCAATTGTATTAAGAATCCCTCAGTGCAAACCCATGGCATCAGGATGTCACACCATGCAAACCAAGCCTCTTCAAAGCCCAGAGCGGCTCCACGTAATGGGGATGAGGGTCAGGAAAGTTTTTTGGGGTTTCTTGGACTTCTTAAATCTCATTTCAATGTTTCCTTTCAAAGCAGGGCTAGTGGCAGAGTATTACACCTGTACTACAKCTGGGGGAATGGGGAATATTACAGATGGGCATGTAATTCCCATGGTTTGGGGGATTTTGACTGASAAAATTTAAAAATAYTTTCATTTTTAACRAACATTGCCTCATWARTTGCTGTCACTAGAGGCATTAACTMRTTTTAGGGASAATTCTCATCATCACRGCTAGGGAAAGCACTAGTTAGGYAACCACTTTACAWTATTTAAATCATAGGACAAAMAACATCAATGCATAAACACAWATACATAATTTAAATACTTGTAGAGAAAATGAAATATAAAATTATCTTCTGGCRTTTTTATTAGAGGACACTAAATCAAATGTGTTATCTTTTGAATGAAATATCTATTAATAAATTAAGAGATACTTTGCAGCATTGTTATTACGATAGAACAGATGTTGGATCATGTAATTTTAGCACCATAAAATATGGTAAAGTCACACCTACAGCAGTTATAAATGGGTAAGAAAGTAATCGAAAAGCTTGATGCAAAAAGGCCAGAAACACAGAGAATAAATATTGATGAATTGCTTAAAAATTCCCTTCTCCAGTGCCCTCATCTTACATTTTGACATTGGAGAGCACTGTGTAGTTGCAAAACATACATAAAGATAAACACACAGACAGGCAGTCTCAGGAGTCTGTAAATAAATAACAGTGGACAAAAAAAGCAGACTATAGTGGGATTCTCCTCAGGTATAATCTCATTTTTGCTAGCATTTTAAACTACAATTTGAATGATCACTTCAGAGGTTCAGCTCTGGCAACAATAAAAGCTAATCAATTTTTGTCATCCTGATAACAGGTTTGTCATAACTTCAGTATCTCTGCATGGATTAACAAATAAATATTTGTTAATATTCATTAACCTGAACACCAAATCTATTGACAAAACTCTTCTAAGTCAGTTTTAAATAACGAAACAAGAAATCTTTCAATAGGTTTAAATAAGAGGTCAAAATAGGCACTGATTATAAACACTCTCAGTATATGGCTTGACCTTGATTTCATTTCAAGCCAAAGTGTCTCTTTCATTCAGAAAACACTTTAGTCTGCTGGCGACTATTTAAATAATACCCACTATTAGCTTGCACTTGTAATTGGGTAAAGACAAATATATATATATATATATATATATATATATATATATTTAAATCAGAGATTCTGAGACACTGCAAATTTTTGTTTTGGTTTGAAACACTTTAAAAGCACTTTAGCAGCCCCAGCTCTGCCTAAGTAGCTTTGCCAGTGCTGACAAGCAGCATGGATGGCAYCTATCCAAAATTTAAGCAACACTTCAATTCTTCTCATGTAATGAAAATGGCAGATTTCAGAATTTATAGTAAATGAAAACATAAATACYGAGCTCATAGTTAAGTGTCTTCATTTTCTTTTGTCACTGTGGGATTTGCAGTGGACCAGAAGAGTAAGTTGATCTTTGTTTAGGAGGAATTTCAGACTTGGTATTGGAACACCAGCCTTCAAATCTTTATATTGAAGTTTTTACTTGCAACAGAAGCCTAGGAAAATGATAGTAGTGCTTTTCAGCAGCTTTTTTTCACTGGGTAAACTGACTTCTATATGGCTTTTAACAGCAAAGAAACAAATATTAACTTAAAGCTCTTGATACACACACACGTCTACATTCTTCTCATTATGATTGTTGTTCTTTAGTTTATTACACTTCTGCAGCATTTTTGTTTATAGAGAGACCAAGCCTTCCCTGACTCAGGTTTGTAGCTACATGACAAAAAATTCTTGCATGTTGGGTCTTTACAGAGGGATGTTATGTTTACAAAGATCACATCCTGTGCTTCATATCATAATTCTCTTACATCACACAGAGCTCTCAGTGTAGAGCTCTCAGAGAAAAATCTACTGCCATTACAATGTCAGAATCCAGTTTTATTGGGTCTTATGATTGTATTATTATCATTTAAATTAGCATTGGTTTGCAGCTCCCCCCGACTGAAATCACCAAGTGACAGCAGTATTTTTGCTTTCTTTCTATAAGGAGCAAGAATGGGGCTGTTTTGCCATTATGGAACTTCGCTGTTTTCATGTTTCAAACTTCATACCCATGATAAAATAGACAAGGTAAAGCAAAACTGATCTAAATATGTGCATGCTATAAATTGATAGCTTGCTGTCCACACAGCCTTATTCCGAGAGATACATGAATAAAATCCCATACAAAGTGCATTTGAATAGATATTACAGCATGGATCTAAGGAGGGATTTCTGTGGACTTTTTCCCACCTCCTCTTCTATGTCTTCTGTGAAAGTCATAACCCTTTGGGGAGTGCAACTAGATGGAAAAGTCAGAATATTGCACAAATCAGCTGTCCCTCACACAGCCTGACCCCAGCAATAAAGCCAACTAACGACTCYCTGGCACAGCATTAGAGGAAGAGAGCTGCATGTTTATCATCCACTAGAACAACACCATGTTAATTAGCTGAATCAGAGCTRTACACAATGAAAACCCAGCCACTTCATCATCTGATTTTACCAGGCTGCAGGAAGAGCAACTCACTCAATAGTGATGCATACAAGYTATAAAGTGTATAATTAAATTTTTGTTCCTGGCTATGAGTCTTCTAGTTTTGAGTAATTGACTCTTGTCAGTGAGACAAATGACAAATATACTTGTGACAAAAACTGTGAGTTAAAAGTGCAAAATCTCTACCAGCAAACATTCTTTCAACTKGTTCAATCTTTGGTRTTWTCAAAAGCTATTTAATATAATTTTRTAATCAATGRTGTTTGTCCAAACTACCCTATAGACAAAGCTATGCTGTAAARTATTTCTTCTGCACTTCATCTTCCCAGGCCAAAAAAGATATCACAYGTCATTTATACTGTTCTCCTGAGTCCCCTTGCATTGTCTTCACCAATATAAAACAAATGGAAATTAGCCACATCAAAATTTATACTTAGTCCACTGAAGTAATAAATAGTCTTTACGTTCTCCTGGATGTTTTTTCATTATACCCGCTGTTGGGGACAACTTTTGTCTTGCAAATTTATGGGCACATTAGGTATAATAATTCTGTTTTCTATTTTATCTCTGCAGAAACATTATTAGGAGCTGTTCTAGTCATCTGAGTGCAATAAAACAGTTATACTTTTAACACATCTTATTTGCCTATGAATAGCTTTTAGCAAGATAACCACAGGCTCCTTTTTATCAGCATATTAACATTTAATGTATGTTTGGACTTGGGGCCTGCGTGTTTGTTTTACAGGGAGATTCTGACATTAAAATTTGTGARGAACTCCCCATCAGTGTCAGTGGGGAGTAGTTAAACATGACTGACATGACATCGTGTCWGTCACAGCCTTACCCAAGTTTCCTTTTTGTGCAAGGCACTCACTGAAAAAGTTAAAATAGGTGGTGCTTGCTCACACTTTCTCCTGAAGAGAGTAATTTCTAAAGATCAAAGGGAAACATCTCCCTATGCAAGCATCACTAATACTATCCTAAAAGTGGTCTTTTATTCCGTGGAAATGAAACGGGAGCAAAGACCTACTGTTTATAACATAAAACTAGGTTAACTTTAAACTGGGCTCTTGTGCCTGGAGGAAGGAGATGAGCAGCCCAAGCTGGCAGATCTAGGTTAGCAGACTTCTACGGGGGACTGCCTGGAAAAACAGTGCAAGGTCTGCTCCCCCACTGACAGCAATGTTGGTAATGTGCTCACAGGGGAAGGAGATTTAGCCAACCAAATAAGTCTGCCCAGGTTAAATACTACAATAAATGTATGCAGCAGCATCCAGCTCCAGAGGGACACCAGCAGCCAATGCATTCTCAAGATAGCAAAGCATTTACAGGCTGAGATATCCGTACAGTGTTAAGCATTTCCAAGAAATGCAAGTTGACTTTAAGCACAAAGMTTAGCTCCCTTTCAGAGAAAGGCAGTGCAGCCAGGAAATTGTAGATGGTTAAGTCTAAATAAATTTAAAGTCAAACATTTTTCAAATATTGACTGCATTTCTTTTTCATGGGAAATCAGTTTCTACCAATGGATTGTGCAGAGTATACATGCACATAAAGCTAAGTTTTGCTGAAAACAGTCCTTAAACAAAATACTGTATAAAATATGTAATGTGTTTTAAAATTCAGTCATAACTAAACACATTTTGTCTAATGTTGCCTTGCAAAGACTTAATTTGCACTGCCTGTTCCAGTCATAAAACTTAAAAAGTTTAACTTCATTATGGGAAAGTTACAACTGYTTGCAAACAGACAGTAATTATGGACCTGTCAAAACAGATGGATTTGAAGAGAAGGGAACTATTCAACCTTTATAATCCTAATTTTGGTAGGCAAGTACAACATAYCATTACAAAACATCACATCAGTCAACTTATGACCACAGGAAAACAGCTGAATACATTAGAGCAATTGAAAGCAATTCCATTCAAATAATATTTCAAGTGCAAATCCGGACCWGCAGACATGAGAATTAAAATATGGATGACATGCTGTGCAACCTAAATAATTTCCTCTAGATTTTTTTTTTCATATGCCCATGCTGATTAAAATGAATATTTGCTGAAATTGCTGTACTGAAACAATAAATACCAGCAATGTGAAAACCGAATCCCATTTTGATTTCTCACATCTTTAAAAGCCAAATGTCCTATGAGGTTACAGTAGAAATTTAAAACCTGTCAGGGAAAAGCAGTGGAAAAATATTTGTTTTCATAAGTAATGGATTTAATGCTTATTTTCTTCTATTTTAAAAAGACCTTYAGTACTCCATCAATGATGATTACCTTTAAGAAAATAAACTCATTCCTCAAATGTGTATTTCTGGTATAACAGCAGAACTAATATCCTGATTAATATTACATGAACATTTCCATTATCAGCTCAAGCTGACTGAAAAAATAAATGCCTTCATAAYGCTTATTTTCAAGTTGAGCATGCTCCCTTTGTCTTCCTGCCACTGCTTTTTCTCTAATCAAAAGGTTCCAGTGTTTATCTTCAGAGCCCACACAGAAGCAGATCAGTGCATGTGGACTGAAGGTATTTGGCACTTTTTTCTCTTGGGTAGCTCTGATCACCTGAAGGACCAGGGTACCCGAGACCCCCAGAGCCTGAGCATGGCAGCTGCTCTGAAACTGGGCAAAGACATTTGCTTTCACATTTGTTTGACCCCTGTGGTCAGTACCTAATATCCTGATACTTTGCCTCTGATTTTGTTAGATCTTTGATAATGCATTCTATTAATGAATGATTCCTTTATTTATTTGAAAAATAACCTCTTATTCACTCTGAGCTCAGCTCAAGCTGTAAAATGTCTCCAAAGACATTCTGTATATCACAGAAAAACTTTAAGTTCCTCGTAGGAGTAAATGTCTAAATAATATTTTGACTTATACAGTTCAAATGAGTAACAAAATTCCATGCAAAACTGTGGCTATTTGCTGCGCTTCTGATAAAGTGTTTTCTACTGAATAGTCCACAGCAGTTATATGAATTACAATTTACCTTAATCCATCTTCTTAACTCATTTTTCATTTACATCAAAGAAGTTCTGTCCTTTTTTTGTACTGTTCCCAGAAATGGGAGAAAATTGGATAATCTGTCTTGAAGTACTAGTGGTAAAATTAATATCTTCCTTGCATAAATATTTCTTAATAGCTTTTTCATTTTGCAATGATATAAAATATTTTACTTTCACTGCACTTCTCAATTTCATTATCGATGCCCTAAAAAGTTATTTTTCCAGTGAAAAGATAACTTCTATACAAGTAAGAAAAATCTAGCAATATACCTACGCTGTTTGCTGTCACCATCTTTTCTCCTTCAACCRTGTAAATTGCAAGRAAAATKATTTCATTAAGTCTGCTTTAACCTGCTTCTAAATACTCKAATTTTACATTTCCCATCTTTGTGAGAAGAGAGATKATTTCATTCCCAAATCATGAAGTGATATTTTATGTGGATCTCTTAAATTTGTAAGCACTGGAATTGCACATGTTGCAGGCTTCATGTAGCTACAAGCAACACATAGCAAGACCCCTGACTTGTTACTACTTTTCATGTCCTCTGTTTTTTTGAAAATTAAGTGTAAGCCCTTCTACCAAAAATGTGTCCATCTTTTACTGCCTCTGGTGGCTTTGGATATGCCAAGGAGCTGCAGAGTTTTCTGACAGTGACTGATGGAAGCGCTGAGCCCCTCTGACAGTCAGACCATGTACCCATTATTTTTCTGTTGCTTTTCTTGCCACAGAGTGTTTTTAGGGCTTTCATCTTTGCACAGCTCATCTCTTCATAGTTTAATGATGCATTTCCTRTATTTCACATGAGACTTAAGGTCCCATATTTAACCTCTTCCCATTTTGTCTTCAAATTCCTRTTTGAGTAGAGGTTCTTCCTTATGGATTTTCCTACACACTTGCATAATGCAGCTTCTACAGAAATATTTTTAATCTCTAGAGCTATAACTTGAAGCAGCTCAACTAGAGGCTGTTCAACACAAACTGTCCCAATCACCAGAAACTCCAATCAACTGCTAAAATTCCCTTCCTCCAAGCTCAGGAGATGCTGTCCTCCATTTTCAGGTGAAGGACAACTCTATGAGCTCCTTCAAGGGGAGATGCACCGACTCTGCCATTCAAAACAAACTAGAATTACTACTRCTGCACCTCCTGGCAAAGAGAAAATTCACTCAGTAATTCCTCTTTCACACTTCCCAGGCAGCTTTCAGAGGACAAATATTTGCTGTAATTAAAGATTTGAGAACTGCARCAGCGCTGAAGGGATGGGAAGAGACAGACAGCAAAGAACAGGCACAAGCAGCAGCAGGCAAATTCATCCAAACCAGGGGACTTAACTCTTCTCAGTTTGTGATGAAAAATTTTAGAGTCTGCATAAAAGCTCAGTTCCTACAAAAGTACTGAAGCTCAGCCCCAAAACTATTGAAGATATCTATGCCCATCCCTCTCATTCTTCTCTCAGTAGAAATGTAGGAACCAATATTAGTACCTGGCAATACAGTGAGTTACACAGTGCTTTAAAAGCTCTGCCTTTGAGTACTCAGTTTCCAACCAAAAAATAAAAAGAAAAGCACATCTTCAGCCATTATAAACACAAATAGAGAAATCAACTTTCTTTATGGGCCAAAGGCCTCATTATTAAGAGATAAAAGGAGGAAGCATAACAAAAATGGCATGAACAGTTTTAAAGATTGGGGAATCAGACAGATGAAGGCTGAAATGGAGTTAAGATGACACCAAAGCCACTTTCAACAGGTCCATTCCAATCACATCATGTCCTGAAAACATCAAACTGAATGCAACTGAGACATGAGAAACTGACAGCAGCATTTTCAGAGTTTAAATCCAATTTTTCCACTTGAAGTGAAACTAAACCAGGAATAAAATGAAGTAATGGCTGAAAGAGATCATTTGTAAAGCAACTCTACAGCTGGTTCATTTGAAGTTTTTTTTTCTTTTTTTTTTTTTTTTTTGTAAAAAAACCCCTAAAATATCCAAATTTTTAAGGAACAAGTAAAATAAATCTGAATACACCTGAAGCAATCATTTTATTAACATTTTGACAACAGGTATTACAACATGAAATGATTATGATAGAGCCAGGTACCTCCTGAGTTTCTTTATTTGCTCCAAGCCTTTGTTAAATACCTGCAGCATGACATTGCTACAGTGCTGATGCCATAAGGATTAAAAGTGATGCAGTGATAGTAACTCCAGAGCTAGCTTTCATTCAGGGTCAGGATGGCAGCTGGATCACACCAAACTTATCCAGTGGAAGGGAAATGAATCCAGCATGATGAYAGAGCTGCCTGCAAACTCCACACATGCAACTAGACACCAAAATCTTCTTGTTGCAGGTGTGGTTTCATAAAGGAAACTGGRAAGATGTTAGGAAACATTAAGAGAAATGTCAATAAAATGCTTCTCAATAGAGTGATCAGGTCAATCAGTGACGCCATTGTGGCTATCAATCAACAAACTACATAGAGATCCTACAAACAACACTTACTGCTATTAACYCTGGCAGTAGCCAAAGTAGCACATGGGGAGATTATTTGAAACAGTGCTGATGTGCTTCAGTTTTCAAGAAGTACCTTAATATGTTATTCAACTTTTAGAAATTAAGTTGTTGAAGTCAGCAAGCACAAATTTAAAGTTATTGAAAACACTCTCTTAATACTGTAAAAGACATGTGTATGATGTAGGGAGCTTTATTTGCCCATACCTTCAGGAAAAAAAGTATACTTTTATCATCCTATTTATACATTTATAGAAATTACAGGTTCTAGAATTATTTATCATGGATAAGCTGGGTAACTAATAAGAATCAGATTCATTTTATATTCTTGACATCTCTTCGGTATTTTAGTGCACACRGTGAATTACTCAATGATACCATTAAAGCTCATGGAATAATCAATATTAGAGTGATAAAGCCAAATCACCTTGCTTTTTTAGAAATAATTTGATAATGAAAGAGAAACTTACAAAACAAATGGTTCTCTGAGGCCTGAGCATGAAACTCTGTCATAGAACACAGACCCCAAAGATGTTAAACTAACACATTCTGACTATGTAAAAAGAGTTTTGCAAATTTGCTAGATGGTCGCAGGGAAAAAAAATACTTAGGAAATTACCAGGAATCTGAGAAGGAAGGATAAAATTGGAACAGGAAAAGGAAAGCAAAAGTACAGCAAATGTCTAATTGAAAAGTTAAGGTACTTCCTCTTGTATACTATTTTTGGAAGTGGCAAAGTTTAGAAGAAGATTAACATCACATCAAAGTGAATAATTATGTATCCTACATCTAGACAAAGTGCCTGATCTCAAGAGCACTTATGCTAATTAACTCCTATGTATAATTGAAAGAAAATGACRGTATTCTCCAGTCAGTGTCAATAAAATTGGGAAGGGAAAACTGCAGGCAATGGAGGCAATTAATCCTGGAACCAAATTGTGTTCATAGGCAATCCAAACCGAATAACTTTTGGGCTCCATTTTACACTAGCTCTCATGTAAGTAAATGGAAAAGTAATAGACATGAATTAAACATTTTCATTTCACAGTGCTAAGCGTTCACCCATCACCCATGAAGCTCATTCCTCATCCCTTGGGCATCAATTGCAGCAGTGCCTGCTTAATAAATGAGCACCAATTATTCAGAATTATGAAGAAATGTACTCAGCACGTACTCCCCTCTTTCCTGTACATTCCAGAGAGCATAGCAACAGTCTGGCATACAAAATATCGTGGAATAGGGCAATTACAACACATAAATAAACTTAACAGAAAAACAATAGTGCTGGTAACTGAATCTCTAGGACAGATTACACTGTTTGGGTGGGTTTTTTTTTAAGAAATACAGCCTCAGAGCTAGAAAAATATCCTCAGAAGATATACATTACAAAAAATCAATAAAATTATTCCTGCTCCAATCAGTAATTTTCCATAAAATATGCAAATATACGTACTGTATCTCTTTCTCAGACAACTGGTTTATGGAACTACAAATTCAATACTTGGAATTATCAATTATTATACCTTTTATACTATTTCTTTGCATTACTTAAAATGAAAATAGTTTCAATACTAAGACCCAACTAAAAAGACAACTATACTAAACAACATCTGGTAAGTATCACAATATCCCCAATGCCGCTGCACCTTGCCAGCACGCTCTGCACAACAAAAAGATGCTGAAAAGATAATAAAATGTTGACTCAGGAATGCTTTTTAATGAGAACCTCTTGGCTTTTATTAGTTTCTAACTGCTTGCAAGCTTCCTGTGCACTGTTTTATTTCTGGAGAATTTTCCGGTATGATCTTTAATGTTGTTAATTTAGTATTTAATATTTGCTGATAATTTGACTAATCTGCAYCCAGACTGAATAAAGTTTAAGTTTTCAAATGGTTTACTTTGAATCAAGTCAATCAGACACCATCTTTCTGAACAGYAAATACAGATCATATTAATCTGGTGAGCTGTTTCTCATTCCTATAAGGAATACTTTTGTCTCAGGGAATTTTGAAAGGAGTGTTAGTTTTGGGGACAAAAAAGCAATTCAAATGCTCTCTTTMCTGTTTTTCTCTCTAAGAGGGCAACATTTTACAAATGGAAAGGTTAATTCACGCACATGCTTGTGCACTGAGCCTTCACTAGGCAGGGATTGATCTAACAAGACCCATCTGAACCAATTTGCAGTAATTTACAAACTCAGATTCCAGAGCATTTAGTCATTACWTCCTTATAAAGCAGTGACTGATTCTAAAGCAGGAAGCTCCTGAGCCAGAAATCTCTGGAATTTCCAGTGCTCCCTCTAGAAAGAGTGGAAATTATTCTATGTTTTACTCCTCCTGCCTCTTCTCCAAACATCAGTTGCTGGCCCATGTTAGAGAATGGATATTGAGCAAAATAGACCCAGTAGGACTCTTGGCATGCTATTTATTATTCAGCTTGCTTTKTCTTTACTTTTAAAATATTAATTTTGATTTAATTTTAAAGTTCATCACATAACCAAAGTCGTGAAAGAAAGATTCCTTTTTTTACAATGAAAATATTTTTATTTTTGATGCTTTTTTTCTGCTAATGCAGTGTATTTGCACATACACAGAAATCTAAGTCTAAAACAAAAACTAGTCAATATGTTTCATTAAAGACACTACCACTATTCAAATTTGATCAGTTTTCCCTCTGAAGAGACACTGATCTCACAACTAATCAAAAGCATTGGCACAATTTCATTATGCTTTCCAGTTCAATTGAATTGTATTGTCTCCAGAGTCTGTTCAGTCACAGAGGACTTTTAAAATTTTTAAACAGATCTTATTTTCAATCATTCTGTCTTTCCTGAATTTATTCACTTTTTCATTTTTGGTTTCTCAGCTGTTCCTACTCCTAAAAAACATTTTCAAATCAACCAGTTCCTAAGCAAGTCTCCAGGATATGGTTGGGTATTTAAACCCTAATRACCATTACCTGAAAACCTACAGACTGTTAGACAATCAGTGCATTCATTACCCAAAGGACTGACAACACCATAACATCTCTGGGAGGTTTAGGAGCTCTCAACCATATAATTTCATAGCATAATAGCTCAATTACTCTGATACCAAAGGCCTGCAGGGGTTTGGTCAGAATTGACTTGACCACTACTATAGAGGCTAATGTTATTTTATAATGCTAATTTAAGAAACTTTTTATGGATTGKAAGAACAAATAAATAGTACCATTTTGTAGATTTGATTTCTGGGCGCTGATACAATTTGTCTGCTTGAGAATGCAAAAACAAAAGCAGCATAATTCATATCAGAGTGATATTTTTTGAGGTAATAAATAAATCCATGCAGTCTGCTGATAGTAATTACAGGCAGATAAAATGATAGCCCATAAAGGGAAAGGTTTCTTCACACACATCACAGCAAACAATGCCATTTGCTGTTTCCCTGTAGCACACTGCTGTRTTCCATATGGTACAGTGGCACACAACTGTTTTCTTCCTTTCCTTACACTCCTTTCTTATTCCCACTCACAGGTTTTCTTACTTTTATGTGACCAGGAGTTACATTAGTGCCCTGTACATAGAGTACTGCATGTAAAGATTTCTCCAACAACAAATGCCCAAATTGTTAGAAACTTACAGTTTTTTGTATTTTAAATTCAGAGAAACAGCTGGAAACATTTTCAAAGTCACAGGCTGCCAAAATACAATACTTTCTCATTTAAGCATCTCTTCACATGACTGCCGAGGAKGCTCATCAGACAACAGGCTACACTGTAAATCCTATTGCTCTCAAGAGGACTGGAGCTCCATGACTAGTTTAGATGTCTCTTACACTGATTAAAATTAGCATTTAAAATATACACACAGGGAATATTTTCTGAAAGCTAATAGWCAGATTAGGGCTTTGTCTTGGTCTTCATTTCCAAGTTTCACTGATGAAGCTGCACCTGCTCAATTCGAATCACATATATTGCTCAGCAGGTTTTGACTTCATCAGAATTTCTGATATAGACAATTTCCCTACACAAGTGTTATTTTGCCTGATTAGTATTTGGGATGTTCTGATAGCATTTGCTCCATCTACACTAGAGGGATTACAGTGTTTGGCTCCAATTGCATCTGCAGCCATCGCTGCCCACATAAGAGAGTCCAGCCTGTGCTCATCACTGGACTGGCTCATAAAATGTAATTAAATGATTCATGAGTTCTTCCCAACCCATCTAGAATTTGTGCTGAGTTCCARACATGCAAACATCAGGCCAGACAATTTAAGTGTAAGAAAAAAGGGCAGTGGAAGTGCTATGGCATGGTTTCAAACCTGCCATTGGAACTTGGATGCYAACAGTCATCCTTCATTGTGCCCTACAACAGCTCTACTCCACCAGTAGCACAGACAGGGGGGTGGAAACATAGCTCCTAAAGCAGAGGACACATCCCAGAAGAGGGATGAAATTACCCTATAGGAGCCACAACATCTCCTGGCTCAAAGTGACACAAGTGTTATGCAATTGGTGTAGCACAGGGCATAATGAGCCTGCTGCTCTCACACCTTCCCCCATGTCTGGCAAATTCCAACACATATCCTCTTTACCTATCAGATTCTTGACAAGAGACCATACKATAAAAAATGACCCTGGGCACTTTTCATGACTTGGGAATTTGTATTTATTAATTTAATATTGTGACGATATTGCTATGGTAATTTTATACTCATTTTTACTTTTATGTTTCTGATAATTAAAATTACTTCTCTTCGCCATKTCACTTTTGGCAAATGCAAAACCAGAAATTAGCAGGGGGTGGGGAGCGCAGCAGGAGGTTAAGTAAAATGCAGCAACATGAAATATTCTGCAAAATCTTAGAAGTGTAAATCAATTCATACAATACCCTGACKAGCAAGAGACATGTTATCCCATTTTATGGGAATCTGAGACACAGTTTCAGTGACTTGCCTGAAGCCAGAACTGTCAGATTGGGGATTAGACCTCCTGGCWCCCATTCTCTTCCACTTACTATTCTGACTTTTATCACAACTGCAAAAGGGAGGCATAGCCTAACTCTAGAAGTTGTATTAAAGAAAAACTCCCAAAATTATAGTGTCAGACTAGACCTATGTTTTGCCTTGAAGAAGAAGATGATMAAAAAAAATTCAAAATCAAGGATTAGATTTTGGAAATCTGTGCTTTTTTGCAAAAGGGTGCAAAASAAAACCTCTGTCGAAATACCTACATTTGATGTAAAAATACCTTAAAACCAGACTGAAATTTCTATAAAGAGATGTAAGACAGCATAAGACATTATTGAAAGACTAGAACACTGTGCAAAATGGAAATTAGGTTAGGTTTTACAAGTTCTGAGAAAGCAGTGTTGGATATTTTTTGAAGGTGGTACTCCCTGTATTACTCAGCATTTACTTTTTGCTATTGGCAGTGTAAATCTTACCCAATGTTAGGAGAGAAAACAAGYATGCAAGTACCCTGAAAAGTCTGTAAATGGTTTCTTTGAACTATGTTCAGGAAAAACAGTGAYAGGGATCAGGGCATCTATTTTGTATTTATGCTGTTTTATGGTATCTTTCTATAATTTCTAAGCAATCTTTTAAAAAGTGACTAATTCATTTTCACAATATAGCAGTGTTAAATAATATTTCCAAGCTCCCATAAAATGCTTTTTACTGATTTTTTTTTTTTTTTAGAGAAAGCAAATCAAAGATGTAACTTGACCATCCCATGATAAGGTACATTAACACTGAATACAGTATGCTAAGCCAACAATGATCTGATTGCATTCCCATTTTTCTCTCCCCTCTTTTCCACTTCCCCCAGCACCCCTCTTGTTTTTGTCCGACACTCTAGAGAACAGCTCCTGCAAGAAGCCACAGACTTATAAACAAAAAAAAAAGAAAAAAAAGGAGAAATTTTGCCAATAAAGTTAAATGAAAATAAAGCAAATAAAGTAGAAAATTTTTGCTAAGTTTACCAATAAATTTAGGTACAACCCCCAAAATGCTGCTTTATTTTTCAGAGAAAGGCTCTACGTACTAATCTTATCTTCTGGAGGCTTCTCCTTGACTTTTCCTTAGACTCAGAACTTATTCTGGCATGGTCAGACCTCAGAAAAGAGGAAGATGTGTCCCAACTAGGAACACAGCARCATTCTCACAAGAATTGTRCATTTAAAGAAAGAATTAAGCAGCACACCAGTAAGAGGAAAAAGACCCAGAAGGGAAGACAGAGAGTCTCCAGGGAAGGGAAGAGCAAAACGAGAAATGATCCAGGAAAGGGAAGAGCAAAACTAGAAGTCAAACACACCTACTGTGTTGTTCATTCCCAGTATCCATGTCTGGAAATGGAAATTATTTTCCAAATAATTTCATTAAACTAAAAGCATCTGTGCTCTGCAACGCTTGTCCTTAAAATCCCTGTTATTTTGTCAAACACTTCAAACTTATCTTTGGCAGCTTTCTTGACATATTTTCATCCTACCCAGCACTGCCACAGCTAAAGTGGAGTCTTCTCAAGATGAGCAGACAAGTGCTGATGGCCACAGCAAGGGACCTMTGACCCACATGGAGACTGCAGCCTGGCACAAATGACAGGAGAGAGGCCCTGGTGCAGGGGAAAGAAATCCCAATCAGTGTTATTATAAAGAACAGAAGAGACAAAAATCCTKTCCTTCAAAACCCTACAAGTTTGTCTTTGAATTAAGAAGCAAAAGAAGGTGGAGTGTTGGGGTATTTTTGTAGCTGCTGAGCCTCTAACTCAAACTTCTTTCCAAAAAAAAAAGGGAAGAAACATAACAACTAATATAAGTTATGGTTCTTAACCACCTTGGGAATAATTTTATCTGAAAAGAAAACGGCCTGCAATAAACTTAGAGCACGCTGGAGACTGAGCAGCATTCCAAGGAGAGGAAATAAGTGATCCATTTTGCATTTACAACGCACATCCTGAAGTAATCATTCGAAGGGGTTTTTTGCATCTTTCAAACAAACCAGTCATTGATATAAACAGCTCTRCAGGAAAAAATGTTAAGTGCCGGCTTAAGTTCAAGAGACGGGGGAAGGAAAAGGGGATTTTCTTCCATGAAATTAAACATGCCTTTGCTCCCCACAGATGGGAGAGCTTCCAAGAGAACGGGTGTTGCACAGACTATTTTCAACAGAGTCACACTCTTGCCATAATAGCAAAATCACTTAAAATTAACCCTTCATACAAGAACTTCCTGAAGCTGGATTCCCCTTACTTCACAGAAATACAGATTCCAGCTGTTCCATGAGATAATGTAGGAATTTTGCAATAAAATTTAGTCTGCTCCAAAGAAATTGGCAGGGAGTRGATTTTGTATTTAAGGAACACCACCAAATATTATGAAAACCCCATCTGCCAACACTTTGTGTAGTGCAGTCTGTGTTCCAGTACTTACATATTTTATATACATACTGTTTAGTGTTATGCTTAAGCATCAATGGGAAAAGAACTTTTCCAAATTAATTCTGCCTTTCAAGTATGTGTTTCCCTGAACTTTTAATTGTGTTYGGTAAAAGAAAGACTTCTATTCTTTCATTCATAAACAGAAAAAGCATTTTAGATAGAGTCAGTGATATGAGGCAGGCAAACATTCCACAGAACTGCAGAACACATCACACAGGAATATAGTCCTGGACCAATTAGCCTAGCACATTAACTGAGAGAAATAAAAGAAACAAAACTACTTAATGAAAAAGTCCTSAAATCTTTGCAGAGACTAAAATGAAAATATTTTCATCTGTGTTTTTTTTTTATTTTATGATGTTTCTAATTTTTTTTTATTATGTGGGGTARAGGTTGGGAAATGTGAAATTGAACATACTTCTACTCATTAATGAAAATTTCAGAGACAGACTTACAAGTCCAGCTAAACACAGAAGTTAAGACACACCAAGCACAATTTTTTTATATATCTCTCAGTAGAAACACATGGTCTAGTCACACTCAATAAGATTAGAAGTTACCTACTACAATAGAAGTTACCTGATGTAGTTATTACTACAATAGCAGTTACCTGATGCTCAAACCACCATGTTCATGCTGCCCGTGTGAGTTTGCACTAAAGCACTGACTGGCAACACTCCTGGTCTGATGGAGCATTATTTCATACTTACTGAGATTAAAAATATTTTAAGCAATATTTCCACTTATCACAACTGTTATTAGAGCTGCACTAAGACAAAAGACAGGGCATGAAGTATGGCAGAACAGCACATCAATTYAGGGATCACTGTCCATGAAAGAGCAATCAACACAGAACATGCCAAAGAAGTGGCTTTTTATTTCCATAGCATCTGACACATCTCCCTACGGGAAATGTGCTCAGGCACAAACAGAAACAGCCCCCTCCTTTCCTGCATTGACATATTTCTTTGAAAGTGACAGCCAAGTCATTCCTATCGTACTTTATTTTCCTCAGCTTCACCTTTAAACCGTGTTGTGCTTATATCATAAACCTCTCAGGGAATAGAATCACAGGGAATTAATTTTTTGTTGCATTAACATCTGTTCTTCCTTTCTTCAGTTTGATTCTAACTCCAAACTACAGACTTTAGTGTCATTGCCACAGTGGTTTTAGGAGTCATAAATTAGGAGTCTTCACATTTCGTGCTGAAAATAAAAATATGTACAGAGGTCGTGCAATATTCTCATATATCAAGTAAAGATTTCCCAAACGTTTTCAAGGGAACAGCTTTGTGATCAATATTGCATAACTTTTAAGCTAGAGAAATCCTCTTTATTCTCCAAAATTCCTAAGCTAGGATTTCAGGAACCCAGCATTATTCTGGAAGACATTTTTATTTACTATTCTGTTCAAAAATTAATTAGGATTGCAAAATTACATTAGTCACTGTAACAAAGAATTCATATTTTTTTCTGAGACTGGAATACCAAGCCAGCTTCYTTCATTTCATACTAGTGCCTGGAAATAAAGTTTTTGCAAGTCTCCTGGTAGTAATTGTTCTGCCTGCAGAACAGCAATCCARCAGCCCCAAATACTTCAAACATAGCTGGGTCAAGTTTGTGCAAAAAAGGCACCAGAACATCCAAACAGGAGATAAACTTTCAAAAACACTGCCCAAAAGCCATTTAATACCAGRAAAGGAAAACAGCTAAAAAGGAGAAGCTTGATATCTTGACATCTGCAAAATAACTTTTGGGGTTTGGGGTTTTTTTAAAGCTCTTGCTAATCCAGTCAGTAACCTGAACATCAGCTTAGGTTCCTTTAGTTTATTCRTCACAGAGATGCCATAGTTCAGCAGTCAGCAGCAATGATCCCACATAGATTGAAGAGAGGAAGAAAAGGGAAAACAGAAAAAGATTAAAAGTAAAAATATAGGATGAATACCAGTTTTTCTATATAAATATTTACCCACTAAACTATAAGAAGTTTTAGAAAAAAAAAATACATAGAGACATTGTGTATTAAGCTGTTTTTATCAGTTTTATCCACACCTACACACTATGAAGTTTACCTTTCATGGTCTTTTTTGYAACCTAGYRAGGGCTACAMTTCAAGAGCCTCAAACARCATTAATCRGTGACTTCTTTAGCAGAAAATTTCYAGATGCTCTTGGAACCTAACTGTGAAAGGTGGACAGGTCTTCACAACATTCTGCTTCCCATTCATATTACCCMACAGGGTCTCTGTTCATGTTGGTCACATTAAAGGATTGACAGTTGTGTGGGAAAAACTGAACAACAGATAAAGAAACTGTACAGCAAAGAGAGAAAAATCAACACAGAAATAGATATACAAAGCACTCTTCACCTCGGCAGAATGTACTGGRTGCAGAACCCATTATCAGCATCAAAACAATCAAGGACGAGCTCTTTCTTTTCCAATTATTCTTGTGGTTTTATACTGATGTTCACTTTTCTGTCAGGAATCCACTAATTTAACAGGCTTTCACCAAGAAGTCATAACTGATATCCACATATTATTATGTTTACTGCTAACCAGACTGAAGGCTATTTTTGCCCACAAAATCAATCTTAGTGAAATTTGCAGGTCACAAGTCACAAGATCAACTATTCTGCATAATACTGCTACAGCCAGTGTTCGTGATTCAACCAAGCTGWCACACAAGTCCACAATTTCTCTTTCTTCCTTTGTTTCTAGATTTGCTTACCCAGGAGCCTTAAGGATCCTTATTAATATACTATAAATGGACAAACACATATTCATCCATATTTTTAAAATACAGGAAACAGAATTTGGGGTTCTTATTCAATGTCATAAACCAAACACTCAGACATAAGTAGTACATTCCTGTGTGAAATTTTCAGTAGAATGACAAACACCAATGATGAAAATACTCCTATAAAAMTGCTTTGATTTACAGAAGACACAAGTCTTTGACCTGAAAAAGATGCACTTTCTCTGAGAAATTATTCACACATTGAACCACGTATGCAAGACAACAGTGTTCTCCTTAATACAAAAACATAAATAATACTTTGACWATACCTGTGAGAAAATCTTTGAGGGATTCTTCTTGAAATGAAATAGGCATGGAGGTAAATGGAATTAGCAAATGGCTTTGGTTTGAGGAAGTTAAATCCGAGTCGGAAAAAGTTCCCTACAAAACCTCACATGTAAAGAGTCTTGCTAGGATATTTGTCCATTCTTTAGTGCAGTTATTGTCCAAATATGTGGAGTTTTCTCCCTCAATGTCTCTGACTGCACACTACTTCCTAAAGAGTCCTCTATTACAATGGCATTTCCCTGCAAGGTGGCAGAGATCAAAATTTAACATTGGGCTGCTGGAGCAGGAGCTGCATAATTTCCCCCTTTTAATGTAATCTGCAGGGTCATAGTAGATGTAAGTATATCCCATAGCACACAAAAAGATTATAACATTCATTTCATAGCATAACTATTCCTGTTTCAAGCACTTCAGYTGAGATGGTTCTTTAGCTTTTTTAAACCCCTGCAACTATCTCTGCCAATGACCTTCTGACTACGCCATATCAATCCAGTCCTGTATAATGCTATTTATTTATTACACAAACTGATACAATATTTGAGAGAGACATATTTCCAATCAAGAACAAAAACAGGTTAGGGCAAAGAAAACACCAAGTAATCATAAAGCATAAATACAATTTTGTGGTTTAGACACTACCAAATTTGTCAAAACAACAACAACAAAAAAAATTGAATGTTAACAAGGGATACTAAATTATTCTAGATTTTACAATTGTCATTGATGCTGAAAACAACTTTCTATTCTTTCAGTTAACTGCACAACAATAAAAGTACCATTTTAAAAAGTATTCCTGATGTACAAGAATTTTAGACCAAAACAATCTGCTATTTTTGTTGATATACTTGAAGAAAAAAGGAAAAAAAACCCAACAAAAACTCAATGTCTATTTTTGTTGGCTAGTTCTATCGATAATGAAAAAAGCACAGACCCTTTGTGGACACACCAGGTCAGAAAAAGTATAATGATCTTTGTGTAAGAAGGATAAATCAGCCTGTGTTATGCACCCAGCATTACCCAATTCCTGGAAATGCGTGTGGGAAGAGAAGACCAGACAGAAAAGGGTAAGGTATCTCCAAGAGCTCCAACTTTCTCACAGATTTTATCTTTTCCAGTGGTTCATTTGCACCAGCATGTCTGTGAGATTAAATCTTTCCATGGAGCAAAAATTCAGAATCATTTCTATTAAGCCATTCACTTTCTACAAACTGCAGAAATTAGCACACTATATTCCATTTTCCACCTAACATTTACAGGGTTTTATGAAGAGATCGGGGTCAAGTGCGCACATAAGTGCAGTTTAATTACTTCCATTTCAATACTCASACAAAAGTAGTAGGGGATTCCAAGTTTTAAGTGTCCTTAACAAAGAAATAGAAATAAGCAGTAACCTGAGGTAATATCAAGGCTATATTTGTCAAATATAAAATTAAAAGCTTACAATATGTCTCTCTTTAACCTGCAGTACCTAGAAATCAAATCCTCTGTCCACAAGCTTCAGAGAAGATTTTATTCAGTGCACTCTCAGCAAAAGGAGTTTCACCAGACATGGATCTCGCTTCCAAAGCAGTTCAGAGATACATATAAAGTCCTTGCCATGGTCTAATACAGRGACACATCCAAGATACTGCAGGAATTTGCATCCCATTCTGATGACAAGAGCTGTGGCAGCACAGAGCTTCCATGGTCTATTCCTTCCCTGTGCTTCCCAGGATGAGCACTGCTGTTCTAGGACTATTCCCCAGCACTACAAATCTACCTTAGGGCTGATTACAGGCCTCATAAATAAGAAAAATTTTATCTTTACAACCCTACACAATTTAGTGGTCCTATGCAAATATAACAGTCTCATTTTAAACTCAAAAAATAGATTACTTATTCTCCAAAATCTAAGACTGTACTTTGAAACTGCAGCTCCCCTCAGCTGAACAAGGAAAATCCCAAAMCTACAACAAAAATTACCTCTCAGTTAACCTGCATCTGCTGTAGGATATCTGAAGACCTTAATTTTTACATGACATTGCTCATAAAGGGGGAAATAGTCTGAATCATATGTGGCTAAAATTAGTTTTTGTTGAAGTTCTGAAGCAGAGTGTGAAACCAGGCTGACCATGAAGTACAGATCAACCCTGAAGCAATTCACACACCTTGTGCACAAAGCAAAGATGTCAATGCCAACTGCTCACCCCAAATTCCAGCATCAGCTAAAACTTTAGTTGCAGCACTACGAGCTTATTCTAAACTTATTATTACTCAAACTTTCAGTTTGTTATTTTTTTTTTTTTTTTTTAATCTTTTTTTTTTTTTTTTAAATCCTGAAATCAGAAGCATTGACTTTAATCTCTAAAACAGGACAATAGGCTTGAAAAAGCCTCACCTGAGCTGCAGGAACTTGCATTAAAAGAAATGAATATCATGCTGCTCAAACCTGCTTTACAGACCTGTCCTTTCCAGAGTTTTCTCGTGGTTTACCTATAATAGGATCCAAATAGTGTTCGTGACAATTTATCATTCACCTGAAACTGTGCCATAGGATTTACAAGAATCTTTTTACCTATGTTCACTTTTATTATAATTACCAAKGRGAAAATCTGGGAGATCAGTGCAAAWTTTTCAGATTTCTACTGAGATTTAGCTGGCTTAACTGTTTRCTTCAGAAGTTACTATAGCTATAACTTCAGGGTGTAACCTGATCCACTCTTGAGGAAAAGGGGAAASGTGGAAAAGCTTCTGTTGAGTCAGCAAGATTCTTCTGCTTTCAACTGCTCATTAAAATTGCTGAGCAAAACACAGTGTAAAAAAGTTAAAAAATAATGACAAATAATTGTCTCATGTTAATGGCACAGGCAGATATTTACTCATTTTGTTAGACTTGAGGCACAWTTGCCCCATACACAGAGAATATCAACTGTCTTTATACAATTAAATGCACCTGACAGCTTGCTTTCACTTTCTCTATTAAAATTRGCTTGAAATTTGCTTCTTAAAATGGGTTCATAATTCAAAAAGTCTTTTCAATAATGTTAAAAAGACAAGGAAAATTACTTTCCATTAAATAAGTACTAGATAAAATATCTAGTTATGCTGAAATGAATAAGGATTAACTCAAAGTATATTTAGARCAGCAGTGATCTCATTGGGTTTCACATTTTAATGGGTTTGTATTAGTAAAACATGCTGAGGTGATAAGTTGGAACTGTTAATRCAATTTTTTACCTTGCAGGTAATAAGGATTTTATTGTTCACTATGACATTTTACATRTATTTCTCTTGTGTTTAATATGGCTTTGTTATGCATTTAATGCTACTGCTGTAGCCATTGATTTAAGCAGACAAATTTAGCTAAAAAATTTTAGCCACAAGCAGCCGATAATTTGTAACAGACATTAAAATTGTGAAAATTCACAGGTTCTACAGGTTAGTAGCCATATGAAAACCTGCCCAAAATAAACAAAATATGGAGTTGCTAAACTAGACCTAAAGTGTTCAGTCCAATTTTCTGTGTTAAGAAGTTTTTTGTGYTGTGATACCATGGAAATTCATATTCATGAGCTTCCCTTATCTAGCTGTCCACAAAGCTTCCAATAAAAAGCAACCATTAGAGWCATGATAAGATCTGAACCCGCTCCAGGCAATTTTTCAAATACTTCAGGGGGCTATTTGATGATTTTCCACCATGTAGATTGAAAGCAGAAGAAAACACACTGGTAGAACATTCAGTGAAACAGATTCCCAGTTCAAGAAAAACATCTCCCAGAATCCATGGAAACACTGTTTAGAGGAATGGTGGCGATCCTTGTAGACAGAAATGATTCCCAGTACTCTCTTGTCTTACTGGGAGATGGTTCAGATGGAAGCTGGCTGTGCTCAGACAGGAGCTGCAGGATGGCTCTGGAAGCAGATACCATCTAGACACAACAGACAATTCCTACTCAGATAATTCCCTGCAGTGTCTCACTTAGTGCAACCCCAATCAGGTCAGACAAAACCTGACCAACTTCTGTCAGTGCTCTCTATCTGCTTTGCACTTTATAGACACAGTTGTGATGGAGGGAGTCAATGTTCTGAAACCTTGATACCACATTTTAAGGCATTTTCCTGCAATTCTTAAATAAATACAATTATAAAGTTAATTACTTGAGAGTTTGGCAGGAGAGAACAAGCTCTTTGTCCTAATTCTTCTAAACCATGATTGCCACAGTCGGCAGCATTAAAGAGATATTGTGTTTATATGGATACATCAGGTGGTGAACACTTTCAAAGACTTCCAAAAACTGAAATATCAAAATAGAGATCAGAGGTTTAATTTAATCAGCTAAAACTATAATCTAAAGAGAAAAATAGCCTTTTTCTTCCCCCACAGTAACAGTCACATTCCTCATTTGGAATATCAACCACCGTAAATGTATGCTTTGTTAAGCAAAGCAGTAGTTGGTCTGAAAATTCAATGTGACAGAAGCTTAGGCATTATGTGTCTAAACCAGTGCTCATTGTTATCTGCTTATCCAGTAATCAGTAATTCCTTTTATCTACAGTGCAAAACTATTCCTAACATGAACCTTCAGCTGTCATTCATAGCAGTTAGCAGCATGGAAGTATTTCCAGTTAAATCCACATGCTCTGTTCTTACCCATATTAATATCCATATGTGGAAGAAGGTGGACTTGGCTCTAMATATTGTGACTATTTTAAAAAACAAAACAAAAAAAAAAACCCCAAGGATTAAAATCAAATAGACATGTAAAGAAAATTAAGGCCTCTAAATCCCTTTTAATTGCAATTGCCTGAAAAGAAGCTCTAAGCCTTAACTCTTTCAGCTCCACATGGCACTTACAACTGGTGCAGAGGAATTAGCTTAAATCTCCCACCCACAAACTCCAAGACAGGTGTACAGCTCTCCAATTGCTCACAAAAGCTCTTCAGTAAGAATTGTGCCAATGTCAATGATGTGAGAATCTCTGCACTCATCTCTTCATCACACAGGGGCACTTTGTGACACTAATATTTTACATGATCAATACTAACAGGGAAGAAGGCAAAAGTCCTGGCAATAAGTTGTTCATAGTAGCCACAAAGGCAGTGTTGACAGCTTTTTCTTTTCATTTTTATTATTTTTCCTGCCACATCARATTTGGATCTCATACTTGGAGGTGGATATTTGCTAGTTAAAAGTCTTATTCTTGTGATCAGAACACCTTTGTTTCAAGGCCTTTAACCTTTGCAGGGTCTGAATTCTACCAGATTTAAAACAAAACAATGACAAAAAAAAAAGCAAAAATAAAAATAACAAGAAAAAAATCATTCTCAATGAACCCATAAAAGTTAAAAATTCCTCAAGTTCTTTGAATTATGTTAATATGTATAACATTACATGGTATCTCTAGGCACCACAAGAGGATCAAGTCCTAAGAAGGATTTTGAAGGTAAATAGTGAGAAGGATTTCTGACTACTCCACAAAGCAGGATAGGAAAAAGAAAAGAAAAGAAAAAACCCGCAAAAATAAAAGAATCCCCAGAAAACCAATCAAACAAATGGCAAAATAAACCTGGGAAACTGACTTTGAAGCTGATATTCCAGGAATGTAATGAAGTAAAGTAAAATCATGGTACAGAGAGGTTAGTATGCACAAAACTCCAACAAAATAAAAATATTTAAGATCATGAAACTTTAAATTACATGCTTTAGATCATGTATTTACAGACAGTTTAGCAAATCTTAGGAACTTTTTCCACGTTTTGGCTATAGTTTCATTAAAATGCATCAATGTACCCTTTAAGAAAAATAACATCTACATTCTTACCAWTTTTTTATACATTCTTCTCCTATTYACATCCTTATCCAAGTRTTACAGTTCATTCTTCAAACACAGGTAGAATACAATTAATAATTAAGTATATTTTTAAGACATCAAATAAATCAGGATTTATAGGCTCAGAGGCCACTAATCTTCACAAAATCTGTGTGGATTAAGTTAAATCACATTAGAAACATTAGCATTTGGGAGGTTGTGTACAAGACTGCACAGTAAAGGATGTAAATAAGAGAACTTATTTCTAGGAGAAAAAAAAACCAAACAGCCCAATTTATGATGAGATACAAAAGAAAAGAAAAAGTTTAGTGATAAGAAGAGATGACACTGCTCTTAGATTGTCCTTGCTGGGATTTTTGTAGCAGCAAACACAGAAGGACGATGAATGAAGAGGCACTTTCTGTGAAGAGGCACTTTCAGGAACAGAACTGAACACCAAACCATAGTCTGACATTTGAAACCCTTTTCTAATTCAGGAATCATATTAACAAGTAATTACTAAGGACATATCATTCACTGTGATCAGAGAGAAGTGGCGTCAAAAATAAATTTCTTTCTGGGTGTCTGGTCTGCGTTTTAAGAGGGATCAATGCCACCTAGAGCCTTCATTCTGCAAAGCAAACACCCCAAATTCCTTAAAGTAYTCCTAAAACCATTAAGCCTGTTCTTGTCAGATCTGTAAAGTTTCGATCACCATCAAGTAACTTCCAGAAAAAGATATCTCCTTAAAAACATGCCACAGAAAACCTCCCCAAACTGATAACCCCATGGATGTAGCTGATCTGCAAACCTATTAAATATGTGGCACTGGAAAATGATCATTTTGCATATTTTTCTATAAAAATATTTATTATTTCTATGATGATTGCCAACTTTATCATCAAATTCAAGAAGTTCTTTCATTCATAAAAGCAGGATTTCCTGTCAGGAAAATACACTTATTAGTTGCTTATTTTAATTTTTATTACAAGCATTGAATTATTCTAATAATTGTCTATATTGATGTCGCTCTAGGGCTGAATGGGACAAAACATTAAACAGAAAACCTGCTGCAACTCTTGCTGTAATGCCAGTGTAGGCAGTGACTGCAATTTCAGATCTAAAATGGTGCCAAAAATTTAACTCACTTCTAAAATGCCTGACAGATAAATCAGGGCTTGGGCCGTCTTCACTGTGATCACAGAAATTTATGATCATGAAGTCTTGAAGTAAAATATAATTTATTTAATAAGGAATAAATTAATTCAAATAGTTGTCATAATAATCAGCCCCTGAAGAAGAACCAAAGATGAGGTTCAGTATTAGCTGATATTATGTGGAGACTTAAAGCTGTTAGAATATCAATGYCATATAAAGCAATTTTACTTATCTCCCAGTTAAGACAGAATGGACTCACATATGAGTAATAAGRGCTTGAACTCTGGTAAAATATATCTAAATAAGTGCTAAAAATGCCAAGTGGCTTAGCTGTTCCTATCCAAGCTGCCTCTAAAAGCTCCACTTGATACTTTGCAAACTATCCAGGATTTAAAACTGAATAAATGTACCTTATTTGTGCTAACGTTTTCCTGCCAGAACATTCTTGTAGTAGCATAAATRTTTTACTTTGTTTTGCTAGATAAGGCACAAGTGAGCTCACACAAGTCCTTTTTTATGGAAGAAAAGTAGCACGCTGCCATCTGTGAAACAGGCTGAACATGAGAAGAGCCTCCTCTGGCATCCAGCAGCAATGATACATCAGATCGATTTTAGTCCCCAGTAAATCCAGGCCATGTCTCACTTTTAGTGCCATCTTGTACGGTGTTTACTTCATGGCACTCCCTCACTCTTGTTTAATCCTCAATTTACCTCACTGTACTTCTCAGCCTGGAAACCTTCTAAATAGGGTTCAACCTTACTGTGGCCTGGAAGTTACTTCACTTTTTTGCCACACTCAAAAAGTAACACTGTGGGAAAAGGGAAAATTGTTTGCTACTTCTGTGGGGAAGAGGAAAATAGGAACAAAAAGAGAAAAGGAAAGCAAGTAGAGCTTAGAGGACAAAACCAATTCCTGACAGAGTAGYTAAACAAGCAAATAATTTAGAGGAAAAACATGAACTGATTTTCTTCTCTGCCAATGCTAGAGGATTTGGGATTGAGGGAATGCAAATCTGGCCATGCTCTTTCCCTTTTCAGCTTCAATCCAGTCACAAATCCTCATGGGCTAGCCCAGCAAGAGGAAAAGCTGCATTATTTAAGCAGGTGYCAATGTGCAGTGCTGCTGGGAGGAGCACAGAAGCTCACACATGTAAGGGGAGCAGCTTTGTGCTGCCACCGCCTGCAGCACAGCAAAACCATCTCAGACCTGCTGCACCCTGTGCCAGCCCTCTATCTTTCCCTGTTCATCCCATGGCACATGACAAGCGTGTGGCCAGTGCTTCGGTACTGGTGTCCCCCAGTGCAGCCACCAGAGTGCTGCCAGGAGCCATCTCCTTGCCTAGGGACCTGCATTTGGGCAGCCCCTCCCAAGAGAATCCCAGGGACAGGCACTGCTGCTGCACCAATGTGCCTTTAGTAGGAAAATAAAAAGCCTCCTGCACAAATAGAACCAACACATTTTTAAAGGAGGCAAAAAAAAAAACAAACCCTGAAACTTGCAAGCATGTAATTAAAATTCAAGTTTTATCATTTAGTAGTATTGGTATGAAGTATAAATAACAAAACAGCTACAGATAACAAAGATGAGAGGTTGTTCTAACCTTTGGCRTGCCTTCTGCCATCCACCAGCAGCAATGTACTCTTTTCTCTTAATAAACATTCCAAAGACATTTGGATTACCTTGTACCATCAAGGTCATGAAGGTACCAGGATAAACTACTTCCTTCAGTCAGTGCAGTTCTCAGCACTAGCATTGGTTTGCTATCATTTTTGTGTTCAAAAAGTTAAATCCATTCTTTGCCTTAACGTGCCCAATGGGTGAGTCAGACACTTTSAGTGAAATTCAGTAATATTTCATAACCTTTTCATATCTTAAGATAGTGGCTGCTGGCAAAGCTTCCATCTGGACAGATTGGCAACTCCCAGTCGTGTAAGGACATTTTTGAGTACAAACACATTTTGGAGGTGTTCTCACTGAAGGAGTTGCTATCCACAGTGCAGGAAGCCCAGCAACAGGCAGCTTTACAAAGCAATGCTGGGTCTCAATTCTCCAAGTGCATATTRGTCTGGTGTGCAAGCCCTGAAGTCAATCTGGAATCAAAGCTCTGAGGAGAAGAATTTCCTGAGTCTGGAGAATGTTGGCAAGAGGGGTTACATCTTAAGCAGGAAGTCAAAGGATTTTTTTCTAAATTTACTTTTATTACACACRTACAAAATTTTATTTATTTGGTTTRGTAAAYCCTAAAGTCAGYCTCAGAGGAGATTTTTGATGTGAACAACTCAAGCTGGGTATGCCTTATATGACAAATATTAGGTAAGAAAAATAACATGCAGCAGAAAAATTGTTCTAGCTGTCCACAAATGCCATTGCACAACAGTAAGAAAGGTTTTGTGAAACTCTAAATGGAGACATTCTRGTGATTTATTGAATAGCACTTATTTAAACTGTTCACAAGGGTGCCAAATTAGTTTAAAGTATTCATACATCGAGTTTGTYGAACATCAGCAGAGTACAGCTGCTCATGGTTCACAGGCTGCAAAATTGGTAGGGAGCTATTAATGAAGTGGAGAGATTGCATACAAGAGCCACATTAGAGGATACGGCTGTACAAACAGTCTTGGTACTCAATTTAGTGCTTCCCACAGAAAATCTTAGCAGACATGACTAAGCAGTTGCAACAGATTTTCACTCTTTTTCTATTCTATTTTTCCATTATAACTGGCACAGTACCCCTGAGGTGCCATACCCTAGTGGTACAAAAACTGCTTGTTCTGATGAAGCCTCCCCAGCTCCATTTTTTCTGTATACATCAAGTTTGTTATTGAATTACATAGAAATAACATTACCATGGTAGGAAGTGCAGTCTGGGAGACTGACAGTGTGTAAGACATTATAAGATGTTTAAGTAACTCAGAATATTATCAGTTATTGGAAGAGTATGTTATGATGCCAGTATGTTCTCCATCAAATAGAGGGGTTAGGGTTAATGCCACAGGATCTTTTCGTTACAAAATGAATGAAGAGTGTTCATCGCTTTGTGCTGAACAAAGGCCAGCACAGAGATATAACAGGAAGGATCCCAGGTGTCAGTCTTTGTGAATGTTTTAGAGGCAAAGTTGATAAAATAATAAAAAAAAAATGATCAGCAAAAAAATTAAACAATAACATGGTGGAAAAGAGCAAAAGCCTCATCACTTGCAATACCAAACATGAACCAAATACCACCTGCTCATTTTTTAAGTATCCTCTCCTACAATTTTTTTTTTTTTAGAGCTGCAGTTCACTTTTTTCAGGATATCAAACACCAATTTAAGAACTTCAGAAGTAGGCAATAGACAGTGTGTTCTAGTTTTGTGTGCGCATATAAGTGATGGATCAAAACTATAGTTAATAGAAGAACTGGCATGTGGTTTTCTTTTCTGGAAATTCAAGCTTTGCTTCAGATTTTTCACCTCTGCTCAGAGGTGAAAGTTATTCTTGGTCAGAATCAATAACTTATTGAACATTGGAGGGAGGGAAAGAAATGGAGACCCATGTCAGAAAAACTCTTATGAGTCACAATTTTAAAAGACCCATTTTCCAAACACAGACAGTAAATACACAGCAGGAAATCCAAAGAGAAAAGTTTGGATTGTCTGAAAATGAGGGGGGTTTGCCTCAGAAAGCTGCTTTAAACTGCAGCTTCAGAAAAACAGTTTCTTGATTTATGTTTTACATAAACACATTAGTCAATTGATTAAATTTGTTACTGTTTCATGACTTTGCTCACTTTAGAACTGAAGAAAAGAAATTTGCAGAACAAGCCATTTAATCCAGAAGGTATTTTGGCAATTCTTGGCTTRCTGAATTGTAGTGAACAAGGCTCCCATGCCTGTCCCCTGTGCTTGTTGTGATGCCTGCACACCAAGGGGACATAGATCATGTTGACAAGTTTCTCCTTAAATGTATAAACCTGCAGTAAGGTAAAGCATGCTACTGAATAGTAACGCAAAATGTGACACTTCAGGAACGAAAATAATCACTCAGCTCTCTATTAATCCGTGCAGCCACTTTCTAGGCAGTGCCAGCATGAAGCAGGCATGCAATACTAAAGCCAGGAAGGTTGAATATCATACCACAAACCTCCCAAAGAGAAACTTCAGCTTTTTTTCTAATATGTGATAATTTAAATATTCCAGAAACTAAACCGAACAAAATCTTCAGTATTTCCTTGGTTTTCTAACAAATCTCAAAGTAAGGAGAAACCAGACTCAGAGAGACTGCTACAGCTATATCTGAGAAGTGGCACTTTTGTAGCTTTATTTATAGAGCTGGCTCAAAACTGAACTAAGTTGAAAGGTCAGTGCTCCCACTACTCATGTGAAGATGAGAAGCATTCCAGAAGCCTCCTTGTTTGCAGGAGTTAGGTGCTCACTTCAGGAGCTGCCAGTGAAGGAGACTCAGTGTCAACCCAGGACACCTTGGAATGCAAAATAGAAAACATGAGGCAACAGAAACTAATGCTGGGAAATGAAGCTTGCACTGGTGTCTATTCATGAGGTACACAACTGGTTAGGGACAGAAATACTGCTGTTTGACAGCTCCCAGGATGCCTAAAAAAAAAAAATTTAAAAAAAAACAAAAACAAACAAAAAAAACCAAACAAAAAAACCCAATCAAAAGAAACCAAACAAACAAAAAAAAATAAAAACCAAACCAAATAAGCATGATAACAAACTGTTACAAGAGCAATCCATAATCAAAACTTCCTAACATTCTTCAACCTTTTTCAACCTTCCAAGAACCCAAGCCAAAACTGTGAAATTTATGTAGCATTAAACTCAAATGTAGACCCTGGAGAATTGAGCAATAAACTTATAAATATTTGACTCAGGATTTCTGTTATCATATTGCAACTGAAAAACATCTTAATTCCAGCTCCAACAGTCAGAGAAAGGARTATAAAAGCTAGGGGTGATATGAAAAAGCATGCTTTAAACACCCTCCCCCAGTCAAATTAAAGTGCTTAGAAGCACAGGAATATAGTATAATCAGAATAATATTAAAAAATATTACATTTCAGGGTTTTTTTTTTTGCATACTAATTCATATTCTCAACTACAGAGAACAATAATGTGTTTGTGTGTGGCAGTAGAAATAAACCGAGAACTGAGAGTGATGGGTTCTCTATCAAAGAAAATTAATAGTAATTTCCCAAGAGTTMAAGTGTAGAATATTTAGACCTATTTGTAGTCCACATGTATAAATCTTTTAAGATACAG
This sequence comes from Malurus melanocephalus, assembly GCF_030028575.1. NCBI lineage: Eukaryota > Metazoa > Chordata > Aves > Passeriformes > Maluridae > Malurus > Malurus melanocephalus. The sequence continues at coordinate 282,925 of NW_026623813.1, read as the reverse complement.
TACCTATTAACTTTTTAAAGTAACATATTTGATGAGGAAATAGTACAAAAACATGCAGATGCAGGGGTGAAAAGTTTATGACACAGCATGGATATTTAGGAGCTACCTGCTTGTCTTTCACTTGTTACCTTCTACAAGGTAATCTGAAAATCCTCAAGTGCAAGCAGCAGCAATRTTGATACAGCCTTCAAATTCATGAGAAAGCCAATTGCTTTCTTTCAAACATTCTGAGGAGGTGGTTTGTTTTATTTCCACGTAGGACAGAAATTGAGTGCAAAGGTTGTGAGTTAAAATGAGAATATACAGCTGTGAAGTAACAGAAGTTACTAGAAATGTTTTAAAATTGAAATAGTTAACTACTTGTAGYCTGAATATAGTGTCTAATCTTAATTTTTTTTTTTTTTTAATGAAACAGCATATAAATAGACACACAAACTGTGCTACACCAGTTTCACATTCCTTTGTAGTTTCCCCAAAATATTTTTGCCTGAGCTACTTTAAATCTTGGGTTTTTTTCTTAATGGGTATCTCCAGAAATACTGAAAATTTTGGGACTAATAATCTAAACTGTAGTTGTATTGAAGTTAATCTTCAGATTGCTGTATAGGATTGACCAGAATTCTTGGAAAGAAACTGAGAGAAAGCAGTATTCCAAAATCTGAGCTGGAGGCTTTGATCTCTTCCTCTCTGCTCTCTCAAGCAGCATAACTTCACTACATGGCTGCTAGTGAAGTTCAGAAACTAGAAATTCTCAAAAATAAACCAAATAAAAAGAGGCAGGCAGAGAACAGTTCCTCTCCCCCAGGATCCACATGGGAGCACATCCTGGGAATTAGGAACATTGATGTAGAAGGCACATCAAGGATAATCAGGTCTAGTTCCCCGGAACACTGCTACTATTAATTATTGACTAGCTCACAGTGACCTTCAAGCAGTACTGCAGAAAGAGAAGGCAGTGTGGGTCAGGCTAAATCTACGTGGACTTCTCCCAGAGAGGGTTTTCTGTTACTGCACAGACACCCGGAGTGTACAGCTGCAGTAACGACACAAAGTGAAGTTACACTCTCTTTGGAGCGCACACTCGACCTGAAGACACRGCAACTCATCTTTTACTAACATTCTTCTCAAGAGAATTAAGAATTTAGCTACAAATTTTGACTAAGTCATTCCTTGAGAAGCAATTCAGGACCTCTTTCCTCTGGAAATTACGAACACTTAGATAAGCAAACCAGTTACAGATAAAAGTGTTTCAAAATAAGAAAGAAGTTGCGATTTTTTGAGAGTCAATTAGAGGACATTAAATGCCCAAGGAGCAGGAAATAGAAAATTTGAAGAGCTTAAAMAGCACTGGGAATTATTTAGTAGAGCTGCAGCAAAAAGCATGCTATAGGCTATTCAATAAAAGCACACAGGGAGTAATTCAGCTCAGTTCCTAAGTTCTCCATAAATTAGCACTCCCTTAGAAATCATAATAGAGGGCTACATGGGGCAAGGATAGCATAATTCAGCAGACCTTCACCTGTGCTAAAACTCAAAATACTGCATGCCTTACAAGAATAAAGTCATACAAGTAGATTTCTCCAAGACCCAACTTGGCTTCTCCAGCCAACTGTTTTGAAAAGGTGCAGAAAACCTGTATCATCCACCCAACCACCACCACCTATTTTCCAGGACAGCACAAAGCAAAGCAGAAATCATCAAACTTTTCTGTATGCCAAGCTAATAAAAGTAGCAGATTGTATGTTGAAAGCTGATAATAAAGGTTGATATCAAAGCCCTCAAACTTACTAGCCCTATTCTGATCTGTTAGAGAAGTTCAAACCACAGCAGGGATCTAAAACAAAGAGCAGGTTACTTGATACAAAATCCTGTATATTTAAACGTGACATACCATGTTGTAAGAAAGCCTCCTACACAATTGAAATTTTTAACTTCTAAAACTGCTTATCAATATTAATGCAATATCATAATCCTTTTAATTCTTAACATCTTTCTAAATTTTTAACAAGGATTTCGCAAGTCAGCTCTTTCATCTTCAGATATATGTTAAAATGTGAAGGCAAGAACTATCACTTTAAAACCACCTGCAGTCTTTAAAAACGACAGAGTGCAACCTCCTCATCAAGTTACAGCTAATTGCCCAGAAAGGCTCTTAACAAAACTGGAGAAGCAAGAATCAGGTTTGCTCATGACTAGTCTTGAAAACACTGATTAAATAGGGCTATTCTGGCTTACCTTAATTGAGGCTCTAATCTTGGATATCTTTCCTTCCACAAATACAGAAATAATACATAAACTTGGAGATCTTCAAGTAGTTTACACAGCTTTGATATTAACTAAAACATCTTAGGAATTACTTTAACACATGTCCCAATAACAAGGWCTATCTCCTTGTTCACTGTCAGAATCTTTGTTACAGAGCAGTAACTTGCTCAGTTGCTCTGAAAAGAATATTCCATTACTCAGAAAGGATCAGGAAATGTAGAAAATGGTGAGAAGTTTAGCAAGTAACTGAAAACAGTGTCATTACCTACTCAGTCTAGGTCTCCTATGTGATGTTATCCTAGTCAGGATGTTAAAAAAGGCCAACATTAATTAGAACAATAAGGAATTTCCCTATTTTTCKATTCAACAAATCAGCAGATGAACAATKAATATAATTTATTCTTTTACTTGGCTAAGGAATGCCTCAGCAATTAGAAGAGACATCATTCCAAACTCCAGTCAATAGTGTTTGCCTCCTTCAATAATTGAATAGTGAATGATTTTCTATATTAAGACCTAAAAGGTCTTTAACTCCCCAATACTTTGTTAATTGTCTTTAGAGTTCTGGCACTCCCATTGAAAGTATACATTAAAATTATAGTTTGCATGGGCTTTATGGTATCCTCTTCACACACAGAAGACCCCAGCATAATCCTATCTTCAAATATACATCAATTCATAGAGAGAAGCTAGACAAGTGCATCTCAGCGTTTTCTTTCTTACCAAACAAATGCACACAACGTGATCAATTCTACTGTATATTTATATACAGCCTTAACTTGCAGCGTAAGTCTTCCTACAGTTCTATTAGTGTAAAAGTAGTAAGTAATACAGTCATAAGAACAGAGATGTTAAAAYATTAAAATATTTATGCACAAAGTAATCTTCTGCTATGCTACCCTGTAATTTTAGCTTGTGGGGATTCATCTGGACACATGCAAATTTGGGCCAACAAGGCAGTCCTGAATGATAATGCAAATTAGCTGTATAKCCTCAGTCAGCAACATTGACTTTTAAGTTTCAAATACAGGCTCCCATTAAATTCTAAGTTGTGACAGTATCTGTAAAACACCTGTTAAAATTCCAGAGGCCAGGAAGGTTATTTTTCAAAACTGACAATTCAATGATATCATTATCCCTCARACAATGAAAGAAGAGGTTCAGAATTCTTCATATAAAAGCTTATAAATAATACAACGTAATCCAGGTTTAAATTCATCGCAGGTTATAAAATAACAGTGTAGTGGCTAACACAGAAATTAAGAATTCCAACACACCGATAGCCGGTGTTGCTGGTGTTGTTTGGCTTTTGGTGGATTTTTCCGTTTGTTTGTTTTGGGGTTTTGTTCTGGCTTTTTACTTTTTTATTTGTTTTTGTTTTTCTTTCCCCTTACAGCACCACCATAATATTACTCTCCACTCTAAGATTTCTTGAGGTAAGTAGGTTGTGAGTGGTTTATTGTTTTGATTTGTGGGGTTTTTTTACACTGATGTATCAACATTACACTGGAGAAAATTTAAGAAATTGGCCTTGAACACTAAGAATTCGAATGTGGAATAAGAAAGAGGTAGGGTCCACAGTGTAGAAAGGAGGAAATTAGAAAATTTTTGAAAAAGTAGAACTAAATTTCATCACTTACACACATTACTAAGAATTTACATCAGGTCCTCTATATAATGGTTTGATACCTCCCGACATATCAGTTAATCCCATTGCTTGAAACAAACTGCACACTGCTTTCATGAAACCTACTACTCTGGAATCTCTGTGACTGGAAAGCTGTAAACAGAAATAAAAGGAGACATGCCTCAGATCACTTAAGTAAAAGCCAGATGTTTGAGACATTCCTATGGATAACAGCCATCTATTTCTATATTACACACACACACACCAAAATAAACAAACGCCAAGACTAAGGAAAAACCCAGAAACCAAACTGAAGCAGAATCCAGAAATGAATGCAGCCGACTTCTGCTTCTCATTGAAGCAATTTGTGCTACAAACACAGCTGCACTACGGTTACCTCTGCACTCAAATAACCACACAGCCACAGGAAAAAATGCTATTTACTTTCTGAGATGCTGTTTAGTGTGAACCAGTGAGCCTTCAGCAGAGAACTGTACATAACAGCCAATATTCGTTGTGCTAGACCATCAGCATTGATTCTGAGGAGACACTTAAGTCTGCACAAACATCAGAGGCCCATTATTATATAGGCTGAAAAAAAAAATAGATCCTTTGTCTTTAAGATTACCAAATATCAAAACCAATACGATTACACTAATATGTCATTGTATTTCAGCTATTTAGCATTATTTTGTGGATTTTGTTTTGTTTGGATTTGTTTCCRCTCAGATATTGAGACTAAGACTTTATTGGTCACATTATTCTATTTTCTGGGAAAAATAGTGGGGGACATAGAAATGTAAGAAMATTCCCTGGCATTCATCCCTTCCAGAAGCATGACAGAAATTTCTGAACTTTAAGGAAATGTCTTTTGATTCCACAGAGCAGCAGTGAAAATCCTTTCTTTATTGGCACATTTACCAGTGCAAAGTTCTTTKCTGGTTCTTCACATTCCTTGCTTTRTGCATTTACCAGYAGAAAKAACAAAATCCTTCAGAATGACTTCACTGTCAGAGATGCTTTATTTAGACATCTGCACTGTCCTGTGAAATCAGCCTCACCATGAACACATCTGTATTAAGACACCTGAACTGCACAAGTGTTTTACTGCAGAGTTGYAGTCACATAGGAATAGAGGCCAAGGACCACCAAAGCTTTGTCRAGTTCTTTCATGCTCTGACAACACTGCCTCATTTCTTTTCACCACTTCCCTCCATCCACTCCCCACCCCTTGCAGTAAATAAGTGTATTTTGGCATTCTTGCTGCCTTCTCCCTGCAGCATCTCTAATGGGGTAGCTATTTACCACACTACAGCTAATCAGATCGCTGTCATTTCAGTAGTGCTTTATGTGCTACATACGTCAGTTTTTTCATTTGCTGGCAAGAAGTGTGAGCAATGTGTCCTCAGTGAGGATTCACTTATTTCCCTCATTGCTTCCTGAAGAAGTGGCAAGACATGTATAATCATTCACAGGATTTCTTGCAGAGTGCTTTGGGCAAATGTGTCACATTGAGTTATTCTGCTCKCTGATAGATATTTGAACCTGAAAAAAAAAAAGTTTAAGTCAAGACAGACAGTTTGAAAATAGTAGATCCTTGGAGGAGAGAAGCCTTGGAAAAGAATTACAGCCCAAAGAAGACTCATTAAAAGTCAGGCAAATCTTGAGGCAAACACTGTAAGCACAGTCATGAAAGACAYATCTAGCAGGAATGTTGTAGAAAAGGGTGATTTTGTCCCCCTCAAAAGTTGTTTTCCAGTACCAGCTACCACAGAARATTCCATTGTAATTCTTCAATATTCTCGCCACAACTGTCCTGTTCCTACAATACTGAGGAGATCAGGGGTTTAGGTGTGCTGCTCTTTCAGGGGAGGGTGTAGTGTGTGACATTTTCYAGGTTTGGGACAGCAATGGCTTTGTTGTAGGAACAGGAGATATGAGGCTTGGCTCATTCCTTTCTAWAGGATAGGTTGGTTCTGTTTTTAATCCTTAATAATTTATTAAGGACAAAGGAAATCAGACTCATAATGTGGGTTTTGAGCTAAGATTTATGCTACAGAAAGAAMTATAATATTGCAGGTTAGCATAAATATAAAAAATTCCTACAAACTATTAATTTAATTCCCCATTCCTCCCTTCTTACACAAGTCTTCACAATTAGTTTTTTTCTCTTTAATGAAAGGAAAATTTTTAAAAATTAGAGTAATGAAAATAAATCCTCATACACCTCTGTCAGGGTAAACCTTTTTATCTCCCTCAATAAYGTCATTTAAACATTAAGTAGAAAAGGTGATAGCATAGCTTTCTTTTGAGATTGCTTTACTAACAAAAATCAGATTCAGTGCTTTTCACTGAAGAAAGTGAGCAGAGACATGCAAGTGATCCAGACCTCATATTCAGCAGCTCAGAAAACTGACTGTATTCACCCCACAGCTAGGCAAACACCACACAGATATTCTGATTTAAGCAGTCAGTTCTAGTCACATGGACCATATTTTATTTGCATAACTTTATAAATAATTAATTTCTTACTGTTGCCATTTCTTGCTGTTATTACTTCAGCCAATAATGCCTTGTTTATGCTGTTAATTTCAAATTTAAGAACCATAGTGCCCAAAACAAACAGAAGCTTCAGAAGAGGCTGTTGAACAGAACCTTTAATAGGTCTCCTCATAATTATACCTTTATCATTATTGCAGATGCATAAAAAAGGTGTTTAAGACTTTTAGAAGTATCCCAAAAACACACCTGGACAGCATATTAGTGAATAACCATTTGAATCACAAAACATGATCACAAATGAACTAGAAAGATTGTCCAGTTTCCATGACATAAGCCCACTCTTCCAAATAGTTGTGTTCTAACAACCTCAAGTCACTGGCAAGAAATTGTCAAACAGCCTAGAAAATGTGAATTCAGCTGTCAAAGTGGAACTCAGACTGGTAAAACTCAATGGAGTTCCAAAGCTTGAAGTAAATGAAGGTTTAKAACACATTATTTCAAATAAGCTTTAATTCAGGCCTGCCATGATCTACAACTGCACCTTTATTATTACTTCTCTCTCCTCTCTTTGGTATTAGCTCACATCCTTTGTCTTATATTAAATTTGCTGCTGGCAACTCAGGTGAGGATGCTGGCTTCCTAACACTGATGCAGCACAAAACACAATGGGTACTTCAATGCATTTTGAGCTTTTTGCCTTTACCAACAAAAAAATTTGCATGTTCATGCAAAGTCTGAGCACGTTCATTTTCTCAAATTCAAGTTTTTGCAAAAACACCAATACTGGGCAATTATCTACACCCTTAATTTTTTCMAGCTGACATGAAATCCATCAGGAGTCTCACACAAGGGCCAAAATCATGGCTTCTAGAATTTTATGACCACATAGCTCAACGTAATTCTCAGAGTCTAAAATCGCTTGAATGAACTTCGAAGTTGTGCTAAGCAATAATGTCTTGGGTCATTAACTTTAACACTGCCAGCATGCCCTCATGATTGCATTTACTTTAATTAATGTTAGTAATTAATGGCACACTTTACAGAAAGGACAGCCTTAGCATATTGCCAGTTTTTAACAAATAAAGCAATCTCAAAGTGCTTCAGGCAAGACTGGAGATAATCAGCCTCAGGTGGCAAGTGCAGGGACAAAAAGGCTAAGCCAGAGTATTTTGTGGGTTTTTTCTAAATTGAGGTGCAACAGGTTTAATTGTCATGCTAAAAACTTGGCCCATACTTTATCACATTTCATCCAATTTCTTTGATTTTTGCAATACTAAACTTGATTAATTAAAAACAAAATAGCATGCATACACTGATTCTATGTAAAATTATTAAACTATTGGAGACAGAAATATTATTCTACCATAGCAATGAAGACATCCAAGTAGAACTCAATAACTAAGTGGTTACCAGTTATTTATTATTAAACCACAATCTGCCCTTGTGCATCTTTTGCAAGGTTTCAACTTCGGGCAAAACTTTGACCAAACCAAACTTTATTCAARGGATGAATGTCATCAAAACCACTTTATGAAATTCTTTCTAAGTTTTTGAGAGAAAAAAAAAATTAAAAGAAAATACTCCCACTAACAGAAATAAATGTACATATGAGGACAGCAATATAGTATATGGTAGAAAGCTCATTTTCTAAATACTCTGCACCATAAAAATACTAATTCACATAGTGACTTCATACTTGATGACTGCTTACTACATTGTCCAAAGCCAAGAGAAGTTTCTTCTGTGTCAATGGAGCTTTTAAATAATGTATTTGAAGARAATACTCCCTGACAGACCTGGATCAATTATCTGAAGTGGCTGATTTTAATAGCACATTGATGTGAGACACAATTTGATGCTAGAATGAGGTGTCAAGKGTAGCTGATATACAAAACAGTAACACAAAAAGGGAGCTCATCAAAGCAAAAGCTCCTTTCTTTGACTTTTCCTTCTGCATCCTGAAAGACAAAATGAGAGCTAAGGCCTACTTAGRCCTGGGTGACATTATCACAATTATCATTATCCCAAATGTTTTCACTGGCAGAGAATGAGAGACTAAAGACCTGGGAAGAACAAAAAATAATTCCAGATATAAGATTTCTGTTGGATGATTCAGAAAGCCATCTGTCTGCCAGCATTAAGAACAATTTACTTTGAGAGCCATCTGTGGGAGAAAACTGCACCTGAAATCTGGCAAAAAGCACRTTTTTCTTTTAATGACTCATTAGCTCACTTTCTCTTCTGAGAATAATAAAGTTTCCATTCCTGTCTTCAAGAGGTTAAAACATGTGGAGAAAGTGAGAGAAAAAGGGTGAAAACCAAAGGGAAAGCAAAGAACGTTAAAAAAAATGTTGGAGAAGGAGATTCACTACATGCCCCCAAATTCTTGATTTTTATATTTCCTTCCATGAGATTGCTCCCTCAATCACAACAGTGATTAAGAATTCATGTGGAGCTATTAAATGTCATGAACAGGTGGGTGGAAGTCCTTTCAGTCATGTGTAACCAAGGAGGATTATCAGAAGCACCTCAATAATTCCCTGTGTTCTGGTCCATGTCCCACCCCTAGGTCTGAAGGCAGATTCTGAAAGTGCAGAAAAATAAGCTCCTCTTCCATTTATGAACTTGGTTTTTTTCTTCACACCTTCAAGTACTAACAAGGGAAGTATCTCTTTTGATTAAGTGCAGAGATATAAAAATGTCAGTGTACTCTGAATTACAGTTTAAATATATGTTTGGGAGTTACAAAATAATTATAAAAACATTAATCATAGRAATTTTACAGGCCTGGCATTAGAAATCAAATCATTGCAGATACCCAAAACCTCTAAATCTGAAATCCAGGTTGCATAAGTATAAGGTGGAGCTGGAAAATCAGTTTAAACAGATAGTTAAGGACAGGAGAAGTCTGACAAAGTTATGAATTAAAGCAACCACTACAGGAATTATAAGACAAACTGCAGAAGTGACAAACAGTWAAAATATTTTTATCCAGCTACCAGGACCAAGAGATATCATAACACAGKRTYCCTCTATTGTCACACTGCTGTCATSYTGGCCACTTTACTTCATTATGATCACCTTTTATCCTGATCACCGAGAACAGGGTACATTAACCACGGGAATGCTGAACATAGCATTCAAGGTACTTGGCATTAAAATTATCCATCATTCTCACATTTGAATGCAATATCAGACAACGCGTTTTTAAAGGAACAGAGCCAAATAAGTCATACTAAATTAAAGTAAGGACAACTGAAGATTACCTTGTTAGTATGTAGACAAGATATCAAGATAAAACAATAGAATAAAAATTATTTTCTGTGTTCATCTATGTATATATTTAAAAAAATAAGAGGAAAATGAACAATGTGCAGCAATTTAGATCACTTGAAGATGGAACAAAAAAGGCCAAGCAATGAACTGTATCTTACTATCACATAGCAGATAGGAAATAGAGCAACTCAATTACTCTCAGAGGTTTTGTCTATCTTTTCTAGAAATTCTACCACAATTCCTACCTAAGAGATACACTTTCCAAATTATTCCTTCAGGCTCAATAGCAACTGGTGTTATCAATAAATAATGAACAAATCTGACAGATGTCACTCAGTCAAAGGGCCTGATCTCTTTGCTGCATCACTGGTATTTCTGTGATGCTGTTTTACCTTGGTTTCTTACACACCTTCTGCAGCTTTCAYATATAAGTGCAAACACAGCACTTTAAAGTTTTCTTTAAAACTGCATGTTGGACAGCCCCATCCATCATGTTGGTGCTGTTTCAGAGGGCACATTTGGGGATACATATCCCCAAACGTATACATGTGATGTATACGGCATCAAGCTGTGAACTGATGCTTCAGAACAGCTTTGTCAAACCTCAGCAGTGGTCAAAAAAAGGTCATTTCTTCCTTTCATTTGTGCACAAACCTCCTAYATGGAGATGTAAAGCCCAGAGCTGCTGGCAAAGTCATCTGGAAATCACTTCACAGTTGTAACCACAGGGTAATCTTTCCCCTTGAAAAGATGTATTTCAGGKAAAGTCTGACAATACATAAGGGCTTTCAATACAGCAAATTTCAGGAAACCACCCACGACAGTTTTCTAAATCTCTATAGGTAAGGTAATTTAAAACTTAGTATAATACTGTTTACATATATATATATATATATATATATATATGAACACAAACTAGTTTCCTATTTCTGCTCCACAGACACTGAATTTGATTCGAGGAAACAGTACAATGTGACACATGCAGAGTGACAGAAGACACCCCATTTCAGCATGCTCACATGTACAGGCTGCAGTGATGCACACAGAGGTTTTTTATTATGCCAAATCACACTGAACAGCAATGAACAAAGAGTTGATATAATTAGCTCTTCATGGCTTTGCAGCAAGGCTTGTGTAGGTTTGTGTAGAGGGCTGTGCTTTGTCGGTTGGAGTTTTTAAGAGTGAGCAGAATTGGAAATTGTTGGCAAGAGGACAAAAATAATACAGATGAAGTCTGACAGGAGTCATAGCGCTGAGCCTAAGACTTGCTGTAATTGAAACATCAGGCAATGGAGAGGCTGATTAAAATCAACGTTTTCATCTGACTATTTTGGCCCTCCAGGACATGGTCCAGAGACCAAATTGCTGGAAATTAGTCATGCCTTGCTCATTACCCCAAAGGCATTGACTTGAGTACAAGAATTTGAACATATAACTTGAAAAGCTCACTGCTGTCCAAACTGAATACTTTGAAAGAAAAGAGACATAAAAAAACCCAACAAAAACAACAAATAAACACCAAAAACCAACAAAAACCACCAAAAAACCAACCAGATTTTGACAGATCAATACTTCCTGTGTTCCTTTCAAAAATATTTCTACTGAACATCTGTTGATTTAATGCATACCCTACTCTCCTCAGGATTAAAAATGTATAATTCATTATGTTTTACCATCACTATGCCCAGAAACTTTGTAGTCACTAATTAATTTTGGAAAGTCATGAAGAAATTGTAATACAGAKTAAAACACTGAAAACAGTATCAGGYRCASAGTTTTCATCTCAATTGCATKATTTATACAAGCAATAACCTAAATATATATACCATACCATAAAGATATACATGAACATATATATAATCTATAWAAGTTGTAGTAGGAGGAAGAATACACCCATAAAACCAGCAAAAGATATAATGATTTTACTTGAGAAGGACAATTTTCTTGATTTTTTTTCATTTCAACTCTGCATACATCTGGTGAAGGCCTAATAAAGCACAACCAAAGATCCTTTTCTGATCACTAGAGGACCAAAGCATCAAGTTAGAAGTTTTATTAAATCCAGAAGTTTGTAATATTAAATAATCAACTAAGTTACAGGGCTTAAAATTTTTGGAAAAAAAAAAAATTGAGGCAATAAGGATTCATGTAGTTTTTGAAATTCCAGCCATCAGGCTATGCTTTAAACATAATATGAGACTCCTGAACAGCTTTTGAGTTACACATAATGCTAGATGATTATTTAGCCTCTTGCAAAGCCAAGGAAACGCTGTTTCCTAGACCTTTTTTTCCCCTTTTTGAGTCAGTTAAAATCTAATAAAGCCTGAAGTCTAGAGAGTTTTCATTTGTTTCCAGAATCATTATTTGTAGAGTCACTGACTTCCTGCAAGAATCKCTCCTTTAAAACAAACATTAATTTGTCAAGAGCAGACTAAAATAAACTTGCTCTGTGATGCACACAATAAAAAATTTCCTTTGTGAATACAAACTAGTATGCTCAAAGCATGTCTCAACTGAAAACAAAACACTTCAAGCTTAGATTTCTTATTCCTTCTTATAAATATTGAAAATTTTATAACAAAAAAGGTTTAATGATAGCGCTTTTCCTAAGTTTGTGTATAGTATCCAAGGTGTACATTCAGCAAGATCAACCAAAATGCAGCAATATCACTGTAACACTAAATAAACAGTAAAGCCAGACAGGCAACAATTAGTTTGCAATTTTTTTCCCTGATTTATAATTACACTAGCAAGTCCTTYAAGAAGATAGGTATTCAGTTTTCAAAAGCAGAGCTGCTGCATGGCAAGCAGTGCATTACTTGTGGTAAACAAGGCAGCCTTTACTACTTCTGTCATGAATAAATAGCATAACCAAGCAATGCCTGAGAAGTGGGCTACCATCAATATAATATGTTTATTATATATAAGTCAAATGAGAAAAAGCTATGTTTCAATGATCCATGTTATTTAAAACCATGGTGCTTGACTGCATCTAGCAACACCACAGCAGGATACATAGCATGCAGCAAGAAAGTAATTTCATTTCCAAAGGAGTCTCTTGAAACCAATTTTGAGGCACCTGAACACAAAAAAAAACCCCTATGGAAAGATTGATGTAATAGTATTTTGAGCCTATACTACCCATTTGCACATTGTAATKTAAAATCTTATTATTCTGGAAAAGTGATACAATTATAATCCTAAATTGGGAATAGGAGGGGTGTTTATTTGAATTTTTTTATTATAATAACCTGAGCTGGGAGGGATCCACAAGTTTTATCTAAAACTACATCCAAACTTAGAGATCAGGAATTTCCTCTCACACAGTTAGTTTGAATTTGCCAATAAGCAGGGGTCTTGAAGTAGGCAGTTGGTCAGGACAGAGGGCATTTTGCAATTTGTCATGTAAAACATTAAGAAAAGAGGGTTATAGAGTGCTGGTCACTCCATTGTCACTCAGAGGGTTCAGTCTGTATTACAAATTATGTTTCTGAAGCAATAGAATTTAAACTTCCATGCACTCCACTAAAAAAAAAAAATTAAAAAAAAATAAAAACACCATTGCATCTGTTGTATAAAGAAAACAAGCAGCATCTCTACACCACAATTTTATTCTAAAATATTTTTAACAAAAGTGAACTGCAAAGATGGGTCCCAAGTTCAGCTACTGATTTAATATTTCATTTAACCAGGGGACAATTCCCAGGCTGGTTACTTGCCATAGAGCACAGATTAATGACTGAATTACATCTTCTGACAATTCTTGATTACAAGGTTACTTATAATCTCCAGCCAGACTGAGATGGTCTTTTTGTGTGTTGTAGGATCACACTTTTAACAAAATTGTCATTAGAGAAGGTAGCATGTTTCTGTCCAATAAAGGTACATAATTTATATTTTAATAATTGAATCTGGACAGAACCTGAATGGGAATTCGCAAAACCATTTAAGACAGCTTTTGCTATATCACTAAATGGATAAGTTTATGAAACATCTATGATTAAGTGAGATAAGCATTATCTTCTTGTACAGCTGATACCAACYGAACGGGAAATTGAGGAACCAAATTCTACATCCTTCTTATTCCAATTAGGAAATCTAAACCAATACAGAGAATCTACAGTTACATTCAGAAACCACAGAGAATTCTCTATAATCATCATGATGTCTAGTTTTGATGATAACTTAGGTAGCAACAAGCTCAAAATAAACAGTACTTAATTTAGAACAAATCAGAAAAAAAAAAAAATCAAGGCTTATTTACAACTTATTTTTTTAAAAGAGTGATATGGAATTTGCAAGAACAATGCATGTTACTAAATAAAACACCAAATTCTGCCCAAGTTTTCAAGTATTCCTGTCTAACAAAGAAACCAAAAAGCAAACAAACAATAACAACAGAGGTAAAGTGTCTGTTACAAACACAGAGGCTGAAGTTGGATATACAACATGACATACTGAATCACGAAGCATCTAAAAATTCTTTTGTGGAGTAATCCATTAAATCAGAGGCTAGAGCTAAACCAGTCAACAGTATCCAAATCTCTCTAGAACTGGGATAGTTCAAGGAACAGCAAGCAGACTTACTGCAGGAGCAAGTTTATTTCCATGATRTCTTTTACTGCTAAAGTAGCAAAGATACTGCAAATGCAGCTACTGTCTAGACACAGCTTTTAGTAAATCAAGCAATGTGTTTTATAGGGTGTGTTTAAAGACAGAAATAATTAATCGACACTGATGACAAAGTGTTTATTTCAAAATCTGTGTTTTTGCTGGGGTTTTTTGGAGTTGAGGCAATTATTCCATCTGTTGGACAATGCAAGGGAAAAGAGGAAAGATATGAGAAAAAGTAACCTTTCTGCTTCTCTTTTGAAAACTGTTATAACCTCACCTGTGCATTGTACCTGACTCAAGCCAATAGACAGCACCCCTTCCAACCTCAACAACCAACAGACCATGAACTACAGCACACACCTTACTTGTAAATGTGGGCCAGCATCAGATGCCCAAGGACAGCTTGTCAAAATTAAAACATTTTTCCCCATACACAGTGTAAAGTTATTTTTACTGATAATTACAGATCCCACAGCTGTAATCCAGTTTTCAGCAGGATGACCATCTGTTCAATCCTAATAAAAATGTTATTTTCATCTACAAGAGTTATTTACACTTAAAAACAATTTCAGACTAGATGGCTTCTAGGTTTAAAGTTAGAAGGTAATTTTCACTCAATATATTCCCTTAAAATTGTGTATTTTATTCCCCCTAGATTACACCTGTTGTACTTCTTGTTCATCTTAATGAGATTTGAACAAGTTATTTAAGAAGCTATAAATCACAATTCACTGATTTACAAGCAATCAAAAAATACTTGACTGCCGAGCTCTAAGTCTTGAATAATTATTTTCTACAKAGTATTTAAATAATTAATCTGCTGCAAAATGTGATGTTTAAAAGGTAAGCCTCCAGAACACAGCCATAAAATGACTTTGGGACTAAGGGAGTGTGTAATACTGTGTTACTTTCATGTTGTAAGGCTTCCTCTTTTGCACATCAAGTGATTATAACTTATTACTATGTACAAGTACACCACAAACTAAATTTGTGTTGCATCTGTATTGCAGTATTACAAACACTCTTATCTGACACACTATTCCCTCTACATAATGCTCTCCTGTTCTATTCTGTTCTTCAAAGAGCTGACTGTAGGTAGGGAGGAGGAAAGGAAACATTATCATCTCTGTGCAGGCAGGTAAAAGGATCAGAGAAGCTCAGCTACCTGTTGGAACTGACACAAAAAGAAAGCTTTTCTCCAAAGCAATCTCTGCTACAAGATTGTCATTCCTTTTAATGCCGTCTGGGAGATTTCTAAAATACACCTTGAAATAACAAAGCAATCCACACCTCACTGTAGACTGTAGTGCATCTTTCTGCAGATTCTAAATTGTTTAATAAATCTAAACCTAACCTAAATTTCTTCACCCAGGAAGTTTCTCAATAGTCTGACTTGATTGTGAACATTGATGGAAAGTAAAAATAAAAAAGCTACTGCTGAAAGGGTTCAAGTTTTATGTTTAAAACTGTTCTCTTGATTTTGGYAAAAGAAAATTTATTGGAAGTCTTCTAAAACAAGTGCCTTTGAGAAGTTCAAGAGATGACGAATCTTGATACAGAGGAACTCATATTTTCACTGATATCAGAAGAATGTTCCATTACTTTCTGAATTACAAAATAAAGAAATTAATCACAGGTTAAGCAATTCAAAGCTAATCTCAGTCAATAATTAGAATATTTTTGCTTATCAGGGTCTATTCCCCAGATGAAATATGTTTTTCCTAACTTTATGTGTTTCATAATCTAGGAAGATGGCATGAGATGAAAGTAGGAGATTGGGCAAATAACATCAGGTGTTTGGACAGATGATTCTCCAGATCAAGTTATCCCCAGGAAAAAAAAAAACAAAACCACCAAACAAAAACCCCCAAAACAACACAAAAATCCCCAAATCAGTCTCCCCTACACAAACTAGATTTCCTAATATATACCTATTCTTGAGATATGTATGTAGATAAACTATTAAGAGTGGAACAAATCTCTCAGGAGTCAGAACCAGCAGCCTCACATTCCAGGTCTAACATTCATACCTGCTTTGAGTGCTCACACATAGCTGCTTCTACTTTTATAAAACTTAGTTACAGATATTCTGCAACATTTCAGTATTTTTAAAAGAATTGCTCCGTATTGTGTGAGATGTTTGCTTTCCCGTTTTCAGTCAGGAAGCAACTGACAAGAGCTCACTGACTGCACTGGTAAAGAAACCTTATTTTGAATATACATAATGAGATTCACCAAAAATTTAGTGCTTGGTCTGTTTTGAATTTGTTTCACCTACTTCTGAAAAGGCTAAATTGACTTAATATYCCATTTCTTGGAAGAGTAAATAGTGTGAAAAAGTTTGCTAATGTACTGTAAATAATTGGGTTTATTCAAACTATTTGTTACYAGCAAATTCTACATCATTTATGCTAAGATATCATGGGTAAGTGTGGCATGATTTTCTCACAGCTCTTGACATAATTTTCTTAAATATGTTAGCAAACAACTCTGCTAGCAGGACTGGTTGTCCAAAACATCAGTCAAAGCTTTCTTTAGAGAAGCAAACAAACATGAAATTAAAATTGAAATTATTATACTGCATGTTTGCACTGGATCATAAAAACGCCCTCTCATGTTACAGTGAATAAATTACTACATTTTTAGTGTTGGCTGTAAGTATGGAACTGAAAATAAAAAGCTCTGCATGATCCTTGTGCATTTTTTCCTACCATGCAATGGAGATACCAATCCAGTAAAACAAAATCCTAATACACCCCATGCCATTATTTCATAAATCATTTTGAGGAAACATGAAATCAAACAAGCTGAGTCGAGTCCAGATCCCATTAACTAAACCTCTGCCTCTGTTTAAGATAGTTCCTTTATTTCTATGGGGAATACACTACTAGGAAACCTTGTTTGATTCTCTCAACCCCTTTTAAAGGGGAAGAACAATCCATGGCTTAAACTGCCATGTGCTGTCTCACTTTCCAACCTGTAAAATGTTGTCACCTTGGCACACTTCTGAACCTGAAAAACTAAAATACTGATTCCAGAGGGCTGGCCTAGAGTTAGTACTGACCTACATGCGGCTTTTCACCATCAGTTTGACTTATGTTAAAAAGTACAGGCTGAAATAAATAAATTTGAAATCCCCTTCTCCAAACTCCCCAACAGAGCCTCCTCCAACCCACAGAACATTTCTTTGGAAATGCTCCAAGGTTCTCACTGTGTCAGATGCTCACGTGGCACCCAGGCCATGTGGGACTGAGCAAAAGCCACTTAAAACAGCTATTTGTTGATCCAAATTCATTACTTGCATGTTTTTGTTACTTTGCACCCATTACTTTAAATATTCATCCATATCTTGTTTCTTACATTATTAAGAACATGAAACTGASCATCACCTCCAAAGTATTTGCAATTTCTAGTTTCAGCTTGCGTCTTTTTTGAGAAGGTAAGGATTTTGGATCTATTTTATCATATACTATGCAATAGCATGAAAGCCTCTGACTTGGTAAATTGGATGAAAAATAAAAAGAATAAAATGGAACTTTCCATTTCACAAAAGTACTGTCTGAACTCTAAAAATGTGAGACATCAGCTACAGCTATAAAATAAAACCTCCCAAAARTATCATTCCAATAGAATATTATTCAAATGCATCTAATTCAAAAAGCTRTTCTTTCCTGAATTTTCAAGATCTCTGCAGATATTTGGTTCTTTTGCATGTTTTAGAACACTAAATTCTTCATATTTGTCCTGACYATGCACAAACCCTTTGTGAACCATTCAAGTCAATTGGTGCAATAAATGAGCYAAGAATGAGTTTGTCTAATCACATTACAAGGTAGCTTTGTTGTGTAGGGCTTTTTTTAAAGAAAAAGTGTACTTTTCCCACAATACACAGCTTGTATTCTTTTGTGACTGCTCCAGGAAAGGAAAAGAATGAGGAGCTGAACTTATTGCAGCTAATCAAATGAGTTAAGATTGCAAAATCCTTATCAAGCAAATCTTCAGGAAGCAAACTCAAAGAACACTAAGTGGCTTACTTTTTCACTGGCCCATTGGGCAGGAGAAAGAACAGGACATAGCAACCCCTTCTCTCACATARGAGTCATTAGCATTTACAAAGTCCAAGCTTTGAAGGGAAGAAAAGCTTCCAGACCCATTCTGCAAAGGAAACCTTTCAAACATCAACTGAGGGCAAATAAACCATGTGCCAAGTCTGCTACAGAGAGAAAACCTGGATGCCAAAAAGTTTYCCTACTCCTTCCTTGGAGAGCAGAAAGAGACAGATTATTTATGCATACTCTATACTGAAGTTTCCAGAGAGGTCTTAACTCTTGATGGACACCAGAGTGCAATTCATCCCTGATTTGGACTGTCCTAAAATCTGATCTGGACCATCCCATCCAGCAAGCCCACAGGCAATGGACAGGCAAAACCAGGTTATTCTGATTCCCAGTTCAAGTCTAACATGAAAGAAAGGTTTTAAGGTTGAAAAAGAAGAAACGAGGCCTTAGAAAAGGAATTTAACCCAATATTATGTTAGGACAATCAAGCAGAAAAATYAAGGCTCACTGAAAGTCTTGTAGACCTATCTAAACTTATAAACACTGTAGCAGTCCATATAAAATAAGATATTACTTTTAGATTTTATTTTACTCCTCTATGCAGATCCAATTCCAAGGACAAAACAGCAGCTATGAGAAGGGGAAAAAAAAACAAACCCAAAGCCTATTGAAATAATAAGAATGTATATCTAGTTTATATTCCACTCCTCTATTGTATGGAAAGATTGCATGGAAATTGGGCGGAATTACTTTGGAAGAGAGGAATCTGTTTCAGACTAAACTGGTTTCTGAAGCTTAAAATTTATATTTACAATAGATTCATGTCTAGTATTAGTTCCTACATAATTTGTTTAGTCTCTCAAAATAACAGAACCTGTTATCAGACTTCACTTTGTAGCTGGTTAAACTGTTCCCAGAACCACATTTAATTTTTTCCCCTACTCTTGGCTCTGTCTTCCATGCTTCTGTCTGCAAAGCCAAACAACTACAAACTTACTTTTMAAAGTCAGATGATAATGAATTGCTATCTGAAAGCTTTTCAGTAGAATTATGCCATTTATAAAGCATTTGAAATCATCTCAAGGTCAAATACTTTCTGATCCTTTGTGCAGTTAACCGAGCCCATAGGAATAAATGCTGGGTCTAAATGTTTGTATACCACAGTCCCACATACTCACATTTTTRACTGATATGGAATAGTGCCACTGAAATGGTACCATCTAACTGAACAAATGGCTCMATTTAATCTAATTTCTGCATTAACAGCCCACAAACCTCAAACATGTTGCTATATTTGGGGCAGAATAGARGTACAAATAGTTTCTAGGCATGCAGCCTTGATTTTGGGGCAAGGATATATCTGATTACTTTTTTTTTTTTTCTGTGCAGGGAGAAGCTAATGACCTTAAGGCATATTACTTAAAACTCAATTCTCTGTCATTAAGTTTCCATTTACACAAACCTGGAACTGGCAGCACTCTACATCCTCTAGTGAATATTTTATCTATCATTCAGGGTAATAATAAATGCAAAAGTTCAAAGGAACACTTTTGCTCATCTGCTTTACTCATAATTTGACTAAAAGATTAAGACATCCCTTAATTTCCAGTTCAATAAGAAGATATTTCTTCAAAACTGACCAGGCAATTCACTGAAATAATTTTGAAGCATGTGGCTATATATTAAATCCGGTGATTAAGCTTTCAGACAGACCTTACCAGTAGCTTTCAGACAGACTCAGAGCTTTCACCTTGCATAATAATCCTTGGCTTTTTTGAAAGCAGTGAACTTTTGTTGCCAGCTAGCACGAGTTGCAGCAGTTAWCAGCACACTTAATTGTGTAATTAATTTATTGTGACTAAACTTCCAGCTGAAAGCTCTGCGAGTCACACAGACCCTGCTCCACAGGTCTTTCCTCCAATTTCAGATGAAGCATAACAAGTATTAAGCAGATTTGTTTTTAAAGCTCAGCATAACACCAACACAGAGCAACTCTAACAGCTTCTCTAACGCCTTGTTTATCCCTTCTGTGCTATTTCTGTAGCTCAATGTGCAAGGACTCTTCTGTCACCAGCTTCCAAGCTGAATCTTTTTTTTGGCTTAATTTTTTGGCCCCAAGTCTGCAAAAAAAAAAAAGAGTCTTCTGTTCGAGGCCCTTCAGATTGCAAGTTTTTACCCGACAACCCTCATTTTCATCCTATTTTACCTTCTATTATCAGCAGTGTCTTCTTCCTTTGTAAGACAAGACAAGCCCTTGCTCCTCACCTGCCCTGAGACTCTAAKGAACCAACCTGATTCACTTAATGTGTGCTCAGCTCCTGAGTTAGTTACAGAGGCTTCATTCTCACCGTTGCAGACCTTGCTGCACCAAAAAGGTCAGAAAGACTGACCAGTTGTCCCTGTAGTGTCCATGGATCACTCAGCCTTTACACAATAAACTCAGCTGCCTCCAGAGAGCACATCTGGAAAGGTACAACTTGCTACAGCCACATGGAAATGTGCCAACAAGCACAGAATCAGCTTTTAAAATGTTAAACATTTTAAAAATGTTCTAGCTGTAAATTGTTCCCTTCTGGAAAAAAATAACTAGCCATTGCTAGGCAAGACAGTACTTGGTCTCCCAGGATATTAATTCTTTAATTTGATTTGGTAATTTGGCTGAAGCAAGGACCAAGCTCTTCTGCTTGCACCTACTTCCCCACCCCCTCAAATGAGAACATGGCAATGTTGAGCATTTGCAAAAATATACAACCTCTTTCACAGGTTCATGCCCCTAAACYTTTACCCTTTAGTGAGTGTACCATTCAGTATTCTGTACAAAATCAATTGCAACTGCTTTCATTATAACATCTTATAGCAAAGCAATTTCAGGAAAGCAAAAAAAGCCACAAGAAGCAAAGAAAGGAATTTTAGGCTTGCTGTGTAACAGGATTATTAATTAACTATTTTTTAATATGTTTTATCCATAATAGTTCATGRCTCTAATTCTGTCATTCAGCCACCACCCTTCCCTTACCTGTCCTCCACAAATGTGTCAAATTCTGTCTCTGTTACTGATCACATATTCTTTTGAACCAGATCAGATTATTCAATAAGAAACAGAGCTAATCCTTTGTGTATTCCCACTTGCTATCCATACCACTCTAGAAAGAGCCTTAGCAGATTTCTTTCCAGTGATCACAGAGCAGACTTTGTCTAAGACAAACCTTACGCACATGCAAATTTAATTTGAACAAAATTTAGTTCTGCTTTGCTTCCAGACATTATTAAATGTTCCGTAAAACAGCTGCAGCATCTAGCTCTCCCACAATTAGTCTCTCAATTTCTAAGGATTTTTTTTTAGTTCTTTTTARAGCTAGACATGCAGCTTTGAATCTCTCAAAACTTATCAAGTACTCAGCCATAATTTTCATTGTGTTCCCCCAGAGGAAAACATAATCTAAATGCACCAAACCCATGAAATGTGGACCAGTAGCTCATCAGAATTCATTTTGTCTTTCATTCAGGGAAATAACACATTAAGCAATCTCCAGACTCTTACATGCTTGATGATGCTGCCTGTGGACTATCAGCACTGTTCACCAAAACGGACATCAATGTTTCTAAATTGTGTTTTAATTTACATATACCATGCAAATAACACCTAAATACAGCCTGAGAAAGTTTCCCCTTAAAGCGGGGCTGAATTTCTACCTGAAAATACCTCATTCTCCTTATTGGTGTGAGCTAAAAAACACTTTARGAAAGCAGACAACCAGGAATATTTGAAAATAGATATTCCCTGTGACTCAACTGATTATTCTTCCCTTAATTTTAACATCATCAATAATCAATAGTGACTACTTTTGACACTCCAGTAAGTTGCCTTTCTGATCACCTTCTTCCCAATATAAACTTAACTGGAGAAAATATTGAAAAAAAAAGTGACCAGACTTTTTCATTAAGAGTACCAAAAAATGCCCAAAAAAATCTTTGACTAAACTACATTTTCTGATATAATTAAATTATTTATAAATTCCTTCCACAGCAGTAAAAACACATGTTCACCATGAATAGAAATAGGATACAGCTGTACTCTTCTGTCCTGAACCAAAATTAAACAAGAATGACAATCCCTTCCCCCATACCATACATATATTCATAGGCAAGGGTACTAATTAAAAAAAAAAATTGTCTCACAAATTTTTGATAGTACAGTTCTGATGACAAAATCCTAAGCAATCATTGTGTTAATATATAGCTATAGATATTTTCCTCTACAATGCCAATGATTAGAAGTATTCCAAGTTCAATATTCCTCTCTTAAATTGCTTCCATTTCACSTATCATTGGTGTTCCAATTAATACTTTATTCATTGCACCCTGTACAGTACTGATTGACCCCGTAGCTTAGTCTTTTATCTAATATTGTAGAAAACTCTTAGCTATAGTTAAGTGCAATTATGCCCAGTCATCCATCAGCCCCCTTTGTTTCAGAGTCCTGACAATTCTCTTTTATGCTGACTCTTAATTACCAAATCCTGGGCAGGTGCAGGAGCTCTGGATTTGCTCAGTTTTACCAGTTGAGCTGTATTGCTGAACCTCTTCTTCTAATTTACATAATTCATAAAGATGGACATAAATGGGTCATTGTGAGATCCAAGACTCCCCATCTCAGGCATCTTTCATTTAYATATTTATAACTTTTTTTAAAAGCTTTTCTGCAGGTCTTTCATTTTCTATGTTTCACAGCTGGATTTTCTTCTTTTACTAAATTAAATTCTACCTTCCTGTCAGAAGCCCAGCCCGGATCCTAGAAATATCTATACATACCCCTAGGTTACAACATTTTGCCTCTCTTGCCCTCAGCACTCTCAAGTACAATTCAGATGTATAAACATAAACAAAATTAAACAATTAAACAATTACTTCTGAAAGCAGTATGAAAACAAAATAATTCAGAGAGAACACAAAATCCACTAAAAACTAAGACAATTCTTTCTTTACCAACCTTAAATTTTAATCCTTAATGCACAAATCAGTAGCTAGCACAGTATTCTATTTTTCATAGAAATTTAAGAATTCACAGCTGCTTCATAAGAATMTAAACAGGACAGCTAATCAAACTCTTCTCTTCCCTGTAGATATCCTCAGAGAACCAGCTCCATCCCCATCAAGGCTGATACTTCAGCATTCCATGGATACTTTATGAAAGTTAGATGTACAGATAAATAATGAATAAGCAGGATTTCTTGGGAAGAGGACGTTTAAACTAGAAACAGATAAAACTGACAGCTCAAACCATAACACATTACTCATAAGTTATAGAAAGGAGGAATTATTATAGACAATGTAGAAGTTCCAAAAATGTATTTGGTCAGCAGTATTAGCAGCAATTTGGGGAACAGCAATAATGGAAAGAGACCAATTTTCCAATCACAAATTCATGAGGCGAGACCTTGCACTAAGAATGAGCAGACTAAGAAAGATTGGCAAAGGAACTATTCTAGTCTGGTTCCTTTGAAGAGTGTAACAGCAAGAAAATGTTATTCTCCAGTGGTAACAAGAGCTGTCAGCATRGAAAACAAACACAGTTGGGRTTTTTTRTTTTCTAATTATTTGACTTTGTTTTTAGCTATGAAGTTAACAGTTCAACCTAAAAACAAGTCAAATGAAATMATTTCATTCCACTTTGCATGAGCTTCTAGGATTCCAAGTATTCTCATTTATAATAAAAGCACAATAAATTTTAAGTAATTTTGCTTCAGCGATTAATAACCAAGATATACCAGCAAGTTTTTGCAGGGTAAGGCTGGAGAATCCTCAATTAGTATAAAGATTCCTTAATGAAGCAAATCAACTGATGTGTCTGCTCACTGAGTCTTTATCTGCACACATCTTAAAAGACTAAGCAATTCCACCAGTTTATATGTATAGTTTCCAAGATTTTAGATATTTAACAGCAGACAGTSTTTTTTGTTCATGTGAAGGATTGCATTCCTTTCCAAATATTTCATTCTACTGTAATGATCTATAAGAAGTTATATGGCATATCACATCGTTCTAGTTTGTCTTTTAACAAAATAATAACACTTTATGTAGGTTTATCAGGGATATTTTGGGAAAAGACCATGCAAGTTTGAGAAAAGACCATGTAGCTTATACAGAAAGGCATAAAAAGTCTAATTAATATTCTACTTGTGGTTGAGTAAGGCTAATTAATTCAAAGAATCACTATCCCAGGTATAACCCTTTCTGCACCATATACCTTTATGATATTTAGACAGTGAGAACAATTCTTAAGGTAGCAAAATGGGTCTTAAAAGGTCTAAAAGTTTCCCATAAATCTAGTAATTCAATAAATACTATTAAAGTCACATATTTTCCCACAATCTTTGCCTGCCTGGAAAGGAGCTATTCAAAATTACAGCTTCATTCTCGGATATTTGCTTATGTCATATAACACAAAGAAATGTGCTTTTCCTGAGTTAACTCTTTAGTTATAAGAAACATTTAATTTTCCTTTCTTGTCAAAGACAGAAGAAATAATAGCAGGATTTATAATCAGCACATCCAAATTTCCCATTAACAGCATAACARGCAGAAGAAGGCATTCACTATTTTTATCCAGTGCAAATCTCCTCTTCACCAGCCTTTCTCATGGTTTTACCAGTATCACCTCACCCATCCATCCAATACTTTATTATTTCACGATCACTATACCCACAACCTCCAACCACCACAGCCCCTGCCAGTCCTGTTTGCCCTACCTTGGTTGGCTCACTCATCACTGTGTCAGGAACTCATGTTTCACGTAGTCCAGGAACTTCCTGGCCTGTCTCCTCCTCAGTGTGTTGTATTTCCAGCAGACCCTGGTAAATTGAAGCCCTGCAGAAGAACAAGAACGAGCCCAACCCAACCAGGGCCAGAGCTTGGCCCTGACCCGGGCATTTAAAGCCTATTGGTGCACCTGARAACCATGGGAATGGTTAATTGATGTGATTTCTTGCAGCTGAGAATAATTAGCTAACCTGCACATTTTGGCATAGTTAGATAATGTCTCACCTGAAGGCACTAATTACTTTTACTCTAGCTATCACACATACTACTACATTTTCTCCAGCTAGCAGAAATATAAGTACATTTTGCAAGGCTTTCTCCAAGGGATTTTGACAAACTCCTCAGTGGATAAACTGGGAGTGATTTGTCTAGGCTGGTGACATATTTTATGCCTTCTGCACTGATGATTCCCACTGGATTTGATAAATCCAGTTTAGTCAGAGAAATCAGAGAACTGCTCAAAGCAAACACTCTGTAGCTTAAGCTGAGAGTTTGAGAGAAGCCRAGCTGTCTTTGTGTCTGTTCAGAACAAGATTAGGTTTAGGCCTGTGTAAATCACCTGAGATGGTAGAAGGTTGCAGGACTTGTGTCAGGAAGCTGTGGACTACACTTAGACATACCTTGCTCATACCAAATGAGGCTCGGTTAGCAAGGCCTTTGATACAGGAGTGATTTGACAAAATCAAAACACGAAGCCACATCAGGCAGGTTTGTGTTTTTAACACAACAGGAACATTTGTCTTTCCTTCCCCCTCTGAGAGCAGTGTCCTTCTGGAAAGATGTGTCTGCACAGCCAAATGAAATGTGGCTGGAGCATATGTGAGCCCACATTCACTAATATTCATATATGAATAAACCCCTTGGTATTGCTGAAGGAATCAAGCATCAGCTCTAGACTAGCTCTGCATTGACCCAGTGAGTCACCTGAGAAGTATTTTAGCTGCTAATCCAGCTCACACTCTGGTCACAGCTGTGGCTGTAGATGTGGTTACAGTTCACAGCAGTCAGCACAAATACACCACAGCTAAACCCCACTGTTGTGTCATGTTATTACTCAAATAGAGCCTGAAAAGCCTTGCATGGGCTTGTCTCTGGGTCATGTTCAAAGCTTTCTAGCATGTCTCCAATCTGTTTCTGAATCTTAATCAGGAATTAAAGCTGAAATCTCTTAGAGTGCTGAGACCTCCACGTGACTTAATTTCTGGAGGCACAAAAGCATCAGTCTCTCTGTCACTGCTGCTTCAGCATTTTTGATAATTCAGTCTTAAGCTAGGCTTTGAAAGCCACTATTTGCCTAATGGAGCTGCTG
>NW_026623813.1:204567-256104 GCF_030028575.1 Malurus melanocephalus | reverse complement strand
AAAACACAAAACCCCTGATTTTCAAAAAAGAATTGCTCAACTTTAATTTAAAATAAGATCAAATGCAAAACATTAACCTAGTTCTTCAAAATGCAGAAAACTTACTAAGCTAGTGTATTTCAATTGCTACAAAATGCCAGGAAATTTACCTTTCTTGGGCAAACTAAGGTAACACCTCACGGGGAAGCAACCACAAGAATTTAAGGCACTGCAAAAACAAATTGAAAACCATACTTTTACAATTACTTTTCAGATTTGCATACCATAGAATCATACAATCATATACTAAGAGGCTCATAGTGGGAAAAAAATATTGCAAAAATATATTTGAAGAAAGGGCAAATAACAGAGCAGTTTGCAGTAAAAAATGAGCTATTTTAAAGCCAGTTATCCCTACAGAGATTTAACTGCTTCTAAAGTGAAGGCATACAGCAGCACCTGCACAATTTATATCAAAGTACCCATGGGCACATTGCCCCAAAACAAACACCCAGCAGCTGGGAGGAAAAAGGCCTGGAAAATAATCCCAAAGGCCTGAGGGCATAAAGGGCCTTGAGCAGCCTCACCTGGGGCTCTCTGCACCAGGACTCCATTTAAAGCCAGGCTGGGAGGGGTTGCTCTGTGCTCCTGAGCGCAAAGGCATGGTCTTTGTGTTGGTCCTGGCTGGATGGTGTTCTTTGTGCTGTTTTTGGCTGTATAATAGCTTTGGTGCTCCCCTGATGGCTGGTGAGGCCCGTTCCTCTCCCCTGATGTCTGTGAGCAGTGGCTATGGTGCTTTTGCCAAACACCTGTATTTAGTCTCCCTCAGACATCAGCTTGCCTTTCCTGAGGTAACAGTTCTTCTCTAACCACTTATTTATGTAT
Source organism: Malurus melanocephalus (assembly GCF_030028575.1). Taxonomy (NCBI): domain Eukaryota; kingdom Metazoa; phylum Chordata; class Aves; order Passeriformes; family Maluridae; genus Malurus; species Malurus melanocephalus. The sequence goes on along the minus strand of NW_026623813.1, from coordinate 255,240 downwards.
AAACASTGTTTTACCTTGGTATTTCTAACARAATGCATGCAGGGAGCAGGCTTTTCTGACCCAGTATCTAAAGGCTCAACAAGCCATGTGGAAAAAGCAATTACTGCCTTTTATCTGTGGGTTATTTTCCCCACATCAAGTACTGAGGTAGCAACAAAGGTGAAGGTATCTTTGCTTTAGGAATCTTAGCTTGTAAAAGGTGAGGCTTTAGATATCTTATGGAGGGAATGGAAAAGTAATTTAGCATGGATCAGAAGAGACAACAATAGTTGCTATAAAGTTCAATGTAATTTATGAAGGATAGTTTTACACTTTTTTGTTGTGGACTATTAGGCATAAGGGAATGTGCCAATGAACAGAGTGAAAAAGCAGCTTCTACCCTAAGTTTYTAAAGACTAAACTAAATTCTCTAGGCTGATGAGGGACTCAGGGACTCAATGCTGCTTATACTTCCTTTWTAAGATATTGGAAAGTGTTCTTATGTTATTTAAAGCACTGAAATTAAAATGGTCTTATCTGATATATACTAAAGCCTGCATTCACTGAAGGGTAAGTTACAATGAAGAACTTTGATAAATGTAGTTCTTATCTAATTGCCTCTCAGGGAAAAGAAAAAAGCTGACAACTTGCTTCAGTGCCCCAGCCTGGATCTCAGTTATGKGGATATTTTCTTCTTTTCCACAGCTACTTGATCAAGCCAATTTCTCTGCAAAAGGTATGCTTCTGTAGAAACTGCAAGTCCTCTTCTGAATGTTAAGTGATAGCAACAGGGGAGCTGTGGGTCATTTCTGCAAGGACTTTGTACTCTGAGATACATCTGTGTGTATCCCACATTAGCAATCAGACATTCTTTGACGTGTCTGTTTGTTAAAGCTTCAAACATGTCCTGCCCATCCAACCTCACAGGTGGAGCAGGGAAGCTGGAACAAGCTGTTGATTATTGACTATGGAATCTGAGCTTCATGTTAAAAATGTTTTTAATTGTACATGTGGTAGGCCTTTTAGACTAGTAATATGCAAAATTGATAATTTTTATCAAATAGTGACAAATGCATAATAGCTAATGCATTATTGTTCACAGCTTTGCCTTCAAATATTGATTAAATATAAAAAAAAACAGCTTGTAGGAATTTTTTTTTTTTCCAAAGGGTTTGTTAAAACAGTATCCATGTTTTGTCATAGGTTGTTTTTTTTTTTTTAAATTCACTTTGGTTTTGGGTTGGTAAATATGGTCTTGTAGCAATGTTTAAATGACATTTATAGGCTCTTCTCTTTTCAGAAATGCAAAAATTAAAAGGCTGTTGCAAGGTCTGATTAAAGACAGTGTAAAGAAACTGTGCCAAATGAAGTTTTTTGATACAATRTTTATTGAAAAAGTCTGTTTTGATGATGTGCTCCTCTTGTGGAGCGACTCGTGAAAGTGCTGTGTCTTTTCACCCTGAGCCTGCAGCACCTCTCCAGYTGCCCTGCAGGCTGCTCCACCAGGCTCTGGGAATTGAAAAGTCTCTGTCAGGCAATCCCTGCCTGGATGCAATTATCCCATTTTCAGTATAGTCAGGTATCACACTATGAATGTAGATTAAGATTTCAATATTGTTCCTCTGCCAAATGATACCTCTTGTATTTGCTTTTCAAAGCTCCYATCATCAAGATGTTCCAATGCTTGCTAACTTCTATAATGCTGACAGTAGCAACAGCAGCCTTCCTGTAGCACCTATATCCTTCCGAGAACATCTCCAAAAGCTGTTTTCACACAATTGTGACAGAAGAAAATAGCTGTGTGTGCCCTGAGATAGGTACCAGATAAATCCCTGGGACAGGAGGGGTGTGAGGTGTGTACCAGGTAAATCCCTGGGACAGGAGGGGTGTGAAGTGTGCTAGGGGAGAAGCAATGGTGGGGAAGAAAGGCTGAAGGCAGGGTTTGATGGTGAGCTGCAGCTCAGGCAGGGGATCAGCTGCTGGGCAGGGCTCCAAAAACAGGATGAACCTGAGGGCACTTAGCTGRAGTTTGCTGCAGCTCAGTCAGTTAATTGAAACAAAAGCTGGAAGCAAGAAGYTGCTCTGGAAAGACAATGGCTGGAAAAGGATTCCTTGTTAATATTTATTTCCTTAGATCATCAAAATTTTTCTACTTAGCAAGTTAATTATCCTGGATTATAGGGAACTGTAGTCCACCTTTTCAGATATTCAAAGAGAGTTGGCATCTGAAGCCTGTCCCTCTCAATGTCTGAGGCTGTGGTGGGTAAGGAATRTTACCTCAGTTAGTCTACTGCAGTTTCATGCTATGAATATCATTGCTCTGWTGGCTATTTCATCTGACATGAACAAAAGGAATGAGACAAAATGCCATGAATGTTATCCTGAATTCACAAGAGCAAAAAATTACTTACTCAGGACAGATGAGACTTTCTAAATCTCTGTAGAGTGGAACACTTTGAATTTAGCAATGCTAACTTGTACTTTGGAGGTCTTTGGAGATGGACATTGTCCTTGTATAAAATCTACTGAGGTGTTTGTGTTGGATGTTTATAGCCCATTGTTTAGGAATCTGAAGATTTCCATTTGAATTTCCTTGACTTTGTGATATGTCATTCAGAGTGTTATTTAAGCCCTTCTGTTTGCAGGGCTTTTCTCCTTCTTTCAAAGACTAGGGTACGCTTTATGCCTTAGAAACTGAAGGTAAAATAATAAGGTAATTATGTCCAAAACTGTTTTCTTAAGCTACTTTAAACAGAAAAATTAAACAGCTTAATTGCTTTGCATTCCTTGGCWTCCTGGCAATGATCTGTAGCAGTCAACAAAGCAAATTGAAGTGGAAAAGGATTTTGCTTTTGTAATGTGCTTTTAGTGTAACCTTGCAGTAAGCTATTAAAAACAACTAATTGAAAACTGAAATCTAGAGAAGTTGCTATGCAGTTAAGATTTTGCTTTTAAAATAGTACAGGTTTATATCGTGTATGGAAGCAGTAAAGAATGTTCTTAGGTTTTTTCCCTCAGTTTGGGGTGAATTCTATGGTCTTTTAATCAAAAGGTGAAAGTTTCTACTTTTATTCTGAAACAAAAAAATGGTATCATTTTAACAAGGAAAAGGGGATTTTTACTTTCATAGGAACAAAACATATGTAGKAAAGAGCTTTGTATTCTTACTTCCATTAAGAGCTGTATATGCAGGTAAAAAAATAATGGAATAGAGGATATCATAGTTTCTTGTGAATTGGATGTACTTGTGGTTGTGAAAACTTTTGGTTTCTTGTTGGTTTGTGGAAAGACACTGATCTATAKCTCCTATTCTTTGTCTTCCTCTCAACAGTGCTAATTGCTGTTCCAGATACTATAACCATTAATTGAACTTCAGTTAAAAAAACCTTTATGTTGGAGATTCTGCTACAGGACTAGAGAAAAATATTTCTATTAATAAAGATGAAAAAGTCCAAGTGGTTTGCTAATTGTTCTAGTCCCTAAATGTTTATATTGACTGGTTGTACATCATTCTGCTGAGTGAATGCAAGGTCTATTGACCTTAGGACTGAAGTTTTTTCATTTCAACTTCCTCAACATAGTAGTATTGGCCTCTGATTGTTAATGATGAATAATTCTTCTAATGCATTTGGAACTAGCAAGAAACAAGTACAATGTAGATATTCTCTGATACCCATTATCTATTATAATAAGGGTATGTTGTGATGGAAAAGAATACTTCACTTTTTCTTGGCATCCATCAGAATTTCTTGCTTAAGAGTCTATGGCAAAGGATTGCCATCCTCCCTGGCCAGGAGAGCAGCTACTTACTGATTTGTCTTTTGGGTTTCTCTAGCAGGTTCTTCTCATCTGAGAYATTTTGTAAGGGAATGACATTCTACAAATAAAACTCCTGTAACATCTTCATTTACAGAATAAGTTTAACATAACAAAATAGCTGACTAATGGTTCAAAGTTTTTATTATTTTGGTGCTTGTCTTTTTTCTCTTAATGTAGGATATATACAACAGAATTCAACTTTGTAGATTCCTCAGTTTTATAAAGCAATAAATCCCCTGGCCCATGGCACATACGAATTGCGAGTGCATCCTGATAAATTAAGCTACAAAGTTTTGTTTATAGAATTAAGTCCACAGTTAATGTACTGAAATTAGTATGAAATAGTTGCAAAGTATTTATTTGGCAAGGAAGAATGGATGTGACTTTTCTGCTAGTGTAAATAGAAATAAATGTCAGTCCCATATAATGGCACAACGTTATAGTTCTTACATTTCAGTTTGGTCAATCTTCTTAAGGGGCTAYATTAGATCTTGGATGGATTCTTAGCTCTTTAAAATTCCACTGCTTTGTGCTGTACATGATTAAATKGCTGGACTAGAAATACATTTATATAGGGCTATATTATCCAGGATTCTTGAGATGCTTATTAAAGTGTTTGCTTGCATGGACTAAATAGAATTTTTTAAAGAAGTTTTTGAGACCTTTGCCAGTGATAACAAGGAGTGAATGATAGGGAATAGTCCAGGATAGCAAACATGAGTGTTTTTTATCATCTGGATTCTAAAGGAGAAGGAACAAACTCTTTGAGGAGACGTTTTGCTTCAGGAAGGACAACATCAATTGCCAAAAAATCCCACCCTTTTCTCCTTAAAAAGAAATTCATACAACAAAGTGTCCTAAGAGGACTCTGCAACCATACAACTCAGCTGTATATTTTGGCTGGAATAACTAGGAATATTTCCTTGCCTGAAAAATTTGGGCTGATGTGAATTTAGAAATTTCTGGATCCATTATGGTGTTGGTAGCAGATCTGTTCTCTTATTGAAATTCCGTAATTTCCTTCCACCAGAGAATTATCAAAGACAGGTGTCCTTTATTCGCATCATATGTATGAATTTTTTCAAGAAAAAAAGGAAAAGTGATTATTTCTGTAAGAAAAAAAATCTGCCCTACTGAAGATACTTATTTCTCTCTGTCATTTTCTGTACTTTCTTTTTGTCCCCCAGTCCATTATATTCTCATGGTCTGGGTGTTGTTTACATGGTATTTTTATGTACTCTGATGCTCTGAAAAATCTCAGGACTCTGTTAGGAAATGCAATACAATGGCAGCTTGAGTCTTCTCCAGTTCCCTTAGTGCTTTCCCTTGGTCTCTTAATTTGGCTTCTAGCTGTCAAAGTAATCTGGAGAGCAGAGAAGAGTGTGGGCTTGGTTTGTTGCAAGTTTAAAGTTAAGAAAATAATAAAAAAAAGGCATCTTCCTGAGAGGCTTCACATCACTCATTTAAAAACCTAAAAAAAACCTGACAAACCCATCTTTATTTTTTTTTAAGTTATACAGAACCAATTTCAGAAATCTGACCAGGGCTCATGCCCATATCTAGGAAGAATTGTTTGTATTCAGTTCATTTTTGCACTGAAGCAGAGCTGTTCAATCTCTGCTCTCTCATAACCTCTACTTGTTAGAGTCCAATATAGTAACACATGCCAAACAAAGCAGGGGGGAAAATTCAAACCACAATTTCATATATCAGGGAATACTATAGGACATTTTCTTGGAATTTAAGAAAAATCAATACATTGAGCTGCTTTTTCCAGAAATGTCCTTCAAAGGAGACATTTTTTGTTTGTTTTCTTTTCTTTGCTCTTGGAGATTGCCTTTCCATTTTAAAGGGATACAGAGATTTAGGGAAGTCTAATACTTATTTCAAAAGGGACAAGTCAATAATATTTGAGGGGAAAAATAATTTTACTGTTTCCAAATATTATTTATAACAATAGGATGCAGTATTGCAAGAAACAATTCCAACCATGAATAACAAAGAGAATTTAGATTAGTGCATGACAGCACACCATACATCAATTGATTAATTGTTTAAGAATGAGTAGGATCAGTCCACATGTTGAGCTACCATATTATGTTCTTTCTCCACCTCTAAGCTGGCAGAAAATGTTTTTCCCCATTTAGGACTTAGTGATGTAGAAAAATCACATTAACCAGACACCAGTTACTTATTGCAGTATCATGCCTGATTGATGGGGTTTATTTTACTGTCATCAGATTAGATATGAAGGGAGATAAATTAAAGAGAGGCAGGGGAACTCTCTTGTTGTGGCGTGTGCCTACTAAGACTACCCTTAGGAGGCTAATGAGGTTAATACACACTAAACTATAACAGCAAATTTACTTTTAAAAATCCTTGCTACCTCTTTGCTGTGAATTCATAATAGAAGGATTGTGCCAACTCCCAGAGACAGGTAAGCAACTTAGAAACAAGTTGATTAGCAGCTGGGAGATGGTACTTTCTAGAACAAACAGATGGATGAGCTGCATTTCAAGCATAGTAAGAGTAGTAATCCTGCATTTCTGAAATATATCAAATCTTTTTAGTGAATGTTGGAATGTGCAAACTTTCTCCTTTCCTGTTTCTTGATGTTTGGAAGCAGGGCTAATGCTGTGACTGGTGAATGTAATTCAAGCTGCAGGAAAAAAAAGTAATCTATTTTAAGACTAGGACACTAGGAAGTGAATAATTCAAATGATAAAATATTAAGACATGTTTTGCAGCCAGTGCAACAACGATCTAAAATTAATGCATAGACTTTTAGCTGCATGGAATTTAGGGAACATAGGAAGACCTATTTCTAAGGAATGCAGAATAGTGAATGCAGCTTGTGTATAAAATTACAGCACACTGTTCTGTCTAAGTTAAATGTGGCTTTAATCTATTTCAGTGGTGGAAGTGTAATTCAAATTATAGCTTATATATGGTGCAATTGGCTTGCAAGGAATATCCAGTCTATTCTGCAATCCTGTAATGAAAAGGGTCACAACCTCATCTGYGCTTTGGACTTTTGATGTATTTTAAGGCATTTTGCACTCTGAGGTAATGTGGTAGATTTTAGTATGAGTAAAGGCACTGACTTTCTCCTGTTGCTAAGAGGGAGAGACCTTTTTTCTGAGGACGTTTTCTGCCCATGATCAGCCTTAAAGCATGTTTTTGCCTGATTTCCATTTTTTGACATATTTTATCTGGTTTCACAATCAAGCCACTCAAATATAATGTAAGAGAAAGGTGCAGTTTAAGGACTCTTTAGTAATGAAATACCACTAAATGATCAGCTGTGYTGTTTAAATAATGTCTTAATGTTTCTTTATGATGAGATTTTTATTTTTCACAAAAGAAGTGCTTTACTAGGAAATAGTTGTATCTCTCTACAAACAGTTTACAGTGCTTATTTGAGGGGTTTTTTTAATCTTAAAGGCTTTTTAAATAGTGTGGTTTATATCCTTTACTATTCACAGGGCTGGGAAGAGCAGGGTTGTTTTCTTTTCAGTCTGCAGACACATCTAGAATGARGAATCGAGTCCAATCAGTATGCCTAAAATATTAATTTTAGTATTCAGCGCTGCTGCCAACAAAATTAAGGGCCAAAGTTCTTATGCATTAACCTAATCTTGCAGTATTTGAACTGTGAATTATTTATACACTTTTCTGAATGCTGTTTGCTTGATGATTTTTTTTTAAATGCCAAAACCCCCTTTTCTATTAACATATATTGATCACCAGATGTTTTAATAAAAAAGTAACATTCATCATTTTATTCCACCAATGTACTTGGGTTTTTATACATTATTAGAAACTTCGTGGACTCTTTCAGTGCTAATCTTAAATGCAAAAAAGTTACAGAGCAATTTTTACTTGGACAGTCACACATGTTCAGAGAGAATTGCCAGATGTTTTTATCATGCCCTTATCTAACCTGTGGTGCCTTCAATACGTACAATTGCAGATCCAAAGAACTTTACTCCTCAGTGTGCTCAGGTTTTATTTTCTTAAGGATTTTTCTCCTGCTCAATCTGCTGCCCCACAACTGGACATTGCTCTGGGTGACAGTCTCATTGTCYAAAGTTTGTTGCAGAACACAAAATCAGAGTTATGGTGAAAATACACATCCAGAAGCATGCTTTGCCCAGCTAATAACAAATTCCTAACATAATGTGATTGAATAATATTAGTCTATTTATTGTAACCTGTCCTCCTAAATCAGATTTGTTCTTAAAGGTCAGCTTTCTGTGGTACTAAACTCTCCCAGCTCTTACAAGTAATTATTATTGCGCAGCAAATTTAATTAAAAACCCAGTGCAACTGAGCTTGTTAACTTTCAAACACTTCAAATAATTTTAACTATATGGAAACAGGGGCTTTTTTCTTCTACCAAGTTCTCTTACTTCCTTTCCTATGATTTTATATGTGTTATGAGTCAACAAAAGAGGAAGATGATGCATTCCTRCCATTGGAAGTTTTCTGATCAGGAGTGTCCTTGCACAGAACATTAAAAAAACATGGTTGGTAGATTTGTTGTTTTGATGCAAGCCAAGATATAAAGGGAAAAATAAAACAATGATAGGTTATTTSAATGAAATAATTTAGCGATTTCTATCTTATTTTCTCTTCCAAGTGCACACCTTGCAATTCAGGGAGGGAATGGATATCTTTTCCAGGCTCCTGTTTCTAACACAAATATGAGATTTGGGGCCTTTTTAGCAGAAAGCTCTTGCTTTTGTTCCTATCACATRTTCCTTCCACAGAGCTGGCTGAAATATTGGCTTTGTTTGATAGAACAAGGGAGTTTGAAAAAGTCTTATCCATCCATGGGTATCAATACAAGCTACTTGTTTCCTTCTAGATGTTTTTATTATGGTTTTCTAACCAAAGATATCAAAGTAATAGTAACTTAAACTGCTGACATGCAACTGTGGTCCTTTTAATTCTGGAATTTTTCCCTTTCTCAAACAAAAATATTTTTGCAGCAAAGTAAATCTCCTCTTTCTGAAAACAGCTGTTTAAACTTGTGATTCTGGACACTCTGTGTCTGTTTTGCCATACTTCAGTTGAATGTGAGAAGTTATTTCTGGAAATGAATACAAAGATTTAAGCAGTATTTTTGACTGCTATTGATGTTAACTTTGTTCAAACTTGAAACTTTAAAGCCTCTCTGCTTCTCATGTTCCTTTCCCCCCCTATTATTATTCTTATAATGCTTTTCTCTCTTTGCCACATAAGAAAAATAAACAGAGAACAGAACCTCTGTGTTCTGCTACTCATATGCTGAACACATAAGGCTTTATGCATTGCCACTAGCACATGATAGCTGGTGTTGATTTCAATAAGGAGACACTCATCAGCCGTCCTTTCTCTTTAATAAAATTGCAGAAGGATACTGCCAGTTGTATTGAYGCTGAAGATGTCCCCAAAACAATGAAACTGCAATAAGATGGCAAAAATAGCTGTGCCTTTATGAATGTGTATTTTAAATGCATAAACTTTGAACCATTGGCATTGTGTAGCCYAGCAAGATCCACGATGAAGAGACAGATGCAGTGATATGGGATATTAGTTCCTAGATTCAGTTTCACAAATCCACTTTAATTTTTTTGTTCTGAAAATCATACTAACCTACCATGTTTCTTCTCTTGCACTCCTTTATTACATTGCAAGGTTGTGATTTCAAAAACTCATATTTGATAAAGTATTAAAAATAACAGTGGGAAACTCATGAAATTGCAGGGTAGACGGTAAGTGATCTTTTCACTACCTGATTCCAGAACCTGGCTTAGGACAGATTTGGGTATGGCATAAAAGGCAAGATGAGCACAAGGAAAATCGTAAAGGTAGGCTGATACTCTCATCTCTAATACATATCTATTTTTAACGAGATAGATTAACAATTGTCATGGAGGGGAGAATAAACTTATTTTGGTGCTGAAGTTGAGATCTATCCTCTCGTAATCTCTGATAGCAAACAGTCGATGCATAACCCATAAATCAAGTGTGTCCTTGTAAATCCAATCTGTTTTACTGTCTCTTCTCTTTGGGTCATCTRTTACTTCAGTTGTCATTACTTCCTCTTCATTTCCTTACCTGTTTCCTTTTTCAGAGTGCCCTCTACTCTATTTTTATATACATACTTTCATAAGAATTCCTTTCTATTCACYCTGAGCTTGTGGATGTGTGGGGTTGTTAGACTCCATTTATTGCMGGCAGTGTTATTTCAGTCTTTTGCTGTCAGCTATAAATAAAGGCAAGAGGTTTCCTTTACCCTGTTTGCTGGCATATGACATAACCAGATTTCAGGCTGCAAGAATCAACCAAACATGGCAACAAGTGACTGAAAGAAAAGGAAATTTCTGCTCCAATTTCAGCAAGAGCAAGTGGTTTTGGTATTGTAACTTTTTTGCTATTTTTTTTCTCAGTTCTGGGCGTGATTTTCTGTTTCAATTTGAGTTTTAAACCCCCAAATTCCTACATGAGTTAACTGTTGAATTAATCTGGCTAGTTAGCTCTTGCTGTATTTCTACAGAGCTGTAARTCTATGTACCAAAAATGCTTTCAGTTCTTCTGTTTAATTGCATTTAATAGGAGAAAGGGATTAATTATTAAGTCCCAACATTTTCTTTGGAAATTTATCTCTTTGAAGATTCTGAATCATTCTTTTGAAGTAATAGGTTATGCTTGCTAGATTTCAARAAGATAACAAAGAATGTTAAAATTTTCTTTAAAACTACAATTTATATGCAATGAGTTCTCTAAAGTAAGCATGACTGACTGTGGGTGTACACTGAAAAACACTATTTCTAAGGAGAAAAGAACTAATTAAATCCTCCAAAATGTCACATTAATGGTTAGAAAAGATTTTTGTTTGAAAAGAACAAAGGCAAAAAGTGGTGGAAAGTGAGCTGCTCATAGCTTAATTTATGGTTTTAAACCTAAAAATAATAATCTAAAAAAAAACCCTAGTCGCCCTCATTTGAATGGATAACTTCTATCATTGACTTTGCAGCTAATACTAAGAAATTTGTTCATTTGCATTTCATGTAGAGAAGTCCTACATTCCTTAGGCATCTGTTTAAACAAAAGATGCTATCAGATCAAGGACAAAGCTAAAACCAGAGTAATTTGCTTTATATGGAAGAGGTAAATAAATATCCCACTGTACCTTGTGATTGCAACATGATTTCTGTCAGCCTACAGCTGATTTAAACAGCTCCTGAAWTCTTAATCTATTTCTTGTCTCTCTCAGTTGCAGTTTGCTCTYTTTAGTTGTCCTAATCAGTCATTTTTAAGACCCTGCTCTCAAATAGGCAAGTTGAAAAAGAAAAAAWTAACCCTGTATTTCTAAGGTGCTCCTTTTAACTTAGACAACGTGTATCTAAACTTGTAAAGAAGCCACACAAACAGCTCAGCTGAATAAAGATCAGAAAGCAAGTTTTTAAGGGTGAAGAACAGTGTTTCTATAAAATCCTTTTTTGCAATTAGAAATTATCCTAGGAATTGCATGATTTTATTTGCTCCTTTGTGCATATCTTAAATTTCAGCCAAGCAGCTTTTAATGGGRGAGTTTCACTGGTTTTTGTTTCCTTTCATTTCTCACATTAATACAGGGGAAATGTACCCATGTGGAATGTGTTTCAGTATTATTTACAATAACTAATCCCAAGCATGCAATACTTCCAGCTAATGAGCAATATAGATTAAAGGCAGATGTTTGCTGTAACCATGAATTTGGCATTCACCTCATAGCAACATATTTAATCTRTGCTGTATGTTTACTTCTTGGTATGTTGGTTGCCAAGTGGTTGCAGTTCTGTTGTAGTTTAAATTTTAAAAAGACTCCATCTTAGAATTGTAGAATCATAGAATATCCTGAGTTGGAACAGACCCACAAGGATCACCAAAGCCAGCTTCTGTCCCTGCACAGGACACCCCAAGGATCACACCATTTACCTGAGAGCATTGTCCAAAAGTTTCTGGARYTCTGGCAGCCTTGGTGCTGTGACCACTTGCCAGGRGARGCTGTTGCAGTGCYCAGCCACCYTCTGGRGAAAGAGCCTTTTGCTAATATTCAATCTAAAACTCCCTGGAAACCTCACACTCTTTGGACACATAGAAAATGAAAACTGGTTGTGCTGCTTCATGTGTTGAGCGAATGTGAGGAGGTCTGACATCCAGAAGCTGCTGGGGGCTGAAACTCAGCAGGAATTTGATTCTGGATAGACCTGTGCCACTTGTAAAGCTGCAGGAGTGAGCTGAGCTGGCAACTCCAAAACCAGCTGAGCTCTTCTGTTGTAACACTTGAATGATGTTGAGCACGTGTTGGACTCCTCCACCAAAGAGAGAAGCAGGTGCACGAGTCTCCACTCTCAATAAAGAGGTCCTGGGACACTGTTACCAATTTGTCTAATTGTTGTCATGTGGCCATGCATGAGATGCACTGGTGCTCTCCTCTCCTTTCAGAGCTTAGGTCTAGTCAATGTCAGAGGTTGAGAAGTTTGTGTTGTGTGAGTACAAGATGGAGGGGATCCCCAAGCAGACAAGGTATCAGAAAGCTCTAAATGAAGGTCAATATTTAATGATTTATAATAAAAAAATAGAAAGCAAAGTAAGAATAAAAATAACCTGTTACCTGAAATAAGCTGAAGCAGAAATAAACAGTGCTGGTTTTAGACAAAAAATAAGCAAAACTAGGATATGAAAAGAAAAAAGAAAAACAACTCAGAGTCATTGACATAATAGGAATTATTTGGAATTATTTTAAGTTAGGGAAGCAGAGAGATAAATGATTAGAGAAAACTAGRAGAAAGTACACTTTCAGGGAATCTTATTTTGTCTGATGACAGAGGGGAACAGGATTGTCCTGTCTTAACTGTCATCCTTCAGCTTGATAATGSTAGAGAAAAGACTGCAGTGGGATGGTATGAGGTTTTTCAGGGGCATTGCTGCTTTGTGTTGCTAATATTGGCTATACACTAATCTGAAATTACTTGCCATATTGGTACATTAGTTTTTCTTGAATATCAAAAGCTGAAAGACTCTGAAAAGAGATCAAAGGAAGATAACTATAATGTTGAATTGTCTTGTTTTATTTCTACAGCTAAGACGTTCTTTGGAAAAGCTGAGTGACAAGCAGGAAAGGAGATTGATAGCAGATGGCCATTTTACTGTTTTGGTGTTTCTTTAAAAACTTTGCTCCCAGTTTTGCTACTGAGGCAAGGTAGGTACAATACTCAAGTCAGGTATTGAAATGAGCAGTGAGTAGCAGAGAGCCACCCCACCCACCTGTGTGGGAGTGTGAAAGCACATGTTTGTCACTCAGCTCTAAGGATCAATTGTGAGCGGATAGTGGGAAGCATTAGCATGCAAAAATGAATTTACYTGCTGTGTATTTCCTAGCAAGAAGCAGGTGGTTGGAGAAATACTTTATCATTGCAGAAGGATAATGACTGATCACTGATGCCATTATCAAAGTCAAAGACAGGTTTTTTCCTTTCATGCCCTTAGGTGAGGGGAGGCTACAGCAAGTCCCTGTTTGGGGATGGTTCATCACCTTTGGGATGGTTATAATATACAGCTCTGTTTTTCACTGCCATAGTTGTGTGAACTGTTTGCTCTTTATTCAACAGATAAGCACCCATGACTTTCAAAAAAGTAATGTAATAACAACATAAACCTTTACAAATTAGATCGGTTATTGCTTTTGAAGGGATGCTTAGACTCCTCTCTGACATGTGCTGAATGTTAAATAGTCACTAGGGGGATGTAGGAGTTCTGGATGAAGGTAAGGTTCATCTTGAATGAGTTTTTATCACAGCATTCAAATGCTGCTTCATCAGTAGCAATTTTTGAACTTTRCCTGAAAGTATTGCACTCCATGTAATATAAACTTAAATACACTCTCCTTGGCATTTCTTTTGAAAGCTCAGCTGGGCTTTTTGCCTGAGCAGTTTCAGATTAGTTTTAAGCAATAGATCATTCAGATACAGACTCACATATGGCCCAAATTCTGGGAAATGTTTACTCCTTTAGCTTATCATTCTTTCTTTTAATGAGAAGCATCTGAAGATCCTTGTCAGGAGCAGCACTTGAACTAAAATGCTAACTGCCTGTGGTAACGGGAAGCCAGGTTTTAACCTCCCCTTGTGGCACATGGACACAGATGGGTTTGTAGGTATGTTTTAGTGTCCTCTGTGTTGCACAAGCTCCTCCCAACTATTACTCTGTTTTATAGAGTGCACTATTACCTTTTAGACAAGAGCTGAGTTTTACCTGCAATGGTAAAGTCCATTTACAAGCTGTCTACAGGCTCAGCTGCTTTTCATTCTAAAGCATAAAAAAGAAAGATTACTATTAAAGGACAAACCCAGGAAAAATTATGTGAGATCTACCAAGAAAATGAAAAGAAAGTATGCTTGAAATGTTTGGCAGAGAATAACACAAAACTTTCATAGTCTGATAGCTATGGAAATGTGTAAATTTGTCTGGTGAAAGCAATTTAAACTTATGAATATGTTCATAAATCACATGTATCAGTTACAAACTAAGAAATAATTCTATTGTTAATTTCTCACTCCTGTAATTCAAGGAGAGTACTTAAGAAACCTRGAAAAAAAAATGGAAGTTCATTCGAATATCTATGCAAGCCTGTTCCCAAGTCTATTTGCTAGTTCAGGGGGTTGCTTTCCATTAAAAGGTGTGSTGTTCTGTTCTTGTCTGAAGGTACCTGTTTATGCTGGGAAGTCTGTACCAAAACCTGGCAATCAGCAATCCCAAACTCCAAAGGGATATTTCCTCATGTTGTTTTACCTAAAAAGACAAATTCATTGCCTGAAATTTACTGAGGGCTCTTAGACGACACTGCCACTGGAAGAGACTAATGGCACTCTCTGCTTTCCAGACAGAAATATTCCAGAACAGAGCATACATAAAAATATTTACAGTGTTAAACTTCTGTGAACATGTTTTCTATCAAAAACAAGTAAGCAACTTAGACCATTCAGATAATTTCAGAAGTAAATGTTCTATCACTCTTCAAATGTCGTGATTTTTGCTAGTATTTATGACCAGTGATGAGACCAGTGGGTTTAAAAATGATGGTACCGATGACTACAAGGGAAGCAGGTTCATTTTTGATGCACACAAATAATGCTGATAACTCACCACACTCTAAACAGTCAGCTACAATGTAGTTCTAATTGGATGCTTATTCTTTCTCCTACAGATCACAAAACCMTGGTGTTTATAACCATGGTGTATAYCAGGGCTTTATTTCTTTTTGYAGTGTTAGATTCTTTRTTTCAATRTTAATYCCATGCTGCCTTCAGYTTTCATATCCTTCTTCTAGCCTTTCAAAAATATTATCAAATTTTTTCTTGTAAGTTTTCAGTTATACCTGAAAAGTAATCCAAAGGTTTTTAACATGCATATTAAATGTGTGCATCACTTCTGTTGTCCATCACCAAGGCTGTGATTTGAATCTCATGTGAATAAGTAACACTGAGCCTTAACTTCACATGCATCTACATCTTGTCTTCAATGAAGTTGAATGAAGTATTACATAAGGAAAAGAAAGGGAAGTTTCTATTATTATATGCATATATAAAATATTGATTTGGTCTTGATTAAAAGCCTGAAATAATGTTTGTTTTGTGAAGCCTTGCCTAGGCTATTGTACTAAACTTTGAAGATATCCAGTTCTCATTTACTTGTTGATAGATGTTGTAGTGTTCATRTCAAGGGCTTAAAGATTCTTCCAGACCTCCTTCCAACATTCCAGTAATAACAAGCCCTGAAAGCAAAGGGTTTCTATTTTGAGGTTTTACTCTTTATTACTTTACTTACTCTAATATTTTATTAATATATTGCTCTTTTTTAAGTTCGCAGAAAAATCCTTGTGAGTTGCTTGGGAGYCAAGGTGAAATTTTTCTTTGGTTTACATACCCTTAAGTAAATTTTTGTTGCAATTTTTTTCAAAAGGTWTAGGTATTTTTAAAGACCTATGTCCATGTGCAGTGTAGAGAAGAGTAATGATTTCTTTATTTTTTTTTTGTTATAAGCTAGTGGCATGGTTAGTTTTTTAGGCCTTCTTAGTGTTCTAGGGTTTTGTCATAGACTAAACAACATGGACCATTCAGATAATTTCAGAAGTAGATGTCCTATCACTCTTCAAAGGATAACTGGCTCAGAAGAAAAGCTCCAAAATAATCATGTTGCATTCTTGTTTTCTGCAAAGAATACTATGTTAGCCTTTAGTTTTTAATGAAATTTTTCTATTGCATCTTCCTTTTCTCAAAACTTGAGAATGAAGTACCCAATGTCTCTGTTTCTCTTGGTTTTGTTGATGGGAAATTTATAACCAGCATTATTCTGTGATAACTTCTACATGGAATATTGCTTTTCTATTATGGAAATAATTTGTAGGGGTAACTACAATACTTTTGGTGTTGCATACTCCCTGAAAAAGCTTCAGGGATACAGAGTCTGACAGCTTTTGAGATGAAAACTCTAATAGCTATGACATAAAGAACCTTCTTTATGTATCTTGTTATTCCACAGTGATCACCAGCTCAGGTTTGCAATGAATATCAGTAAATCTGTCACCCCCACCTGCACTTGGGCACTGTCTGCAGCTTGTTTTTCTCRTCTATTTACTACTGGTTTCCTCAGGCCCTGAATGGACTCTAACAACTCAATAGTTCAGGCATCAGGATGAAATAGAGTAGCCTGTGGCACCTACCAAATTAAAGTAATGTAATAGTTCTTTCTGCTCTTTAATTTTAACAGTGGTGGAGAAAAAAAAAAAAACACCTGAATAACAGCGTAATGAGGAGAAAAAAAACTATCAAATAACTGGGAAGAATATTTTAATAAATGGGAGCACAAGAAATATTGTGATTTTGAGTGAATAATCCTTCATACCTTTAAAGCATGACTGCATTCCCAGTTAATAAAGCTAGAACAGAYATTTACTCATGTTTTTCCTGTCTCCTGTCTCAATATCACATCTTCTAACATTAATATAAACCTCTGTCATAAAACCTCTCCCAAAAGAAGGGGTTTTTATTTTGTCAAATCACTGTGAAAATTGAGGTAGTATATTATAGAGCTGCCTTAAAGAGACCAGCATCTGCTGTGATGATCAGACCAACAGTAGCCCTCTTATGTGGTTGGTAAAGTTTATAAATAAGGCAAATATGGCTTTTGCCATCTGTGATGCCTAAAATGATCACACTACTAATGATGTCCTTACCTTGATTGACATACTACCAATTCCCTTGATTGTTGTTATGCTCTCCTATGATTATTAAGATGAATTTGGGGTTGTGATATTTGTTTACAGTGTGGCAATTTGTAGCTCTCTGGCAAGGTAAGGAAAATTTTAAATAGTACCACATTGTACCACCATAGTAACATGAAAGAAACTAGAAGCTAAATATGAAATTGGGACTAACTTCCCTGGAGTTGTTTCTTTATGAGGAGGACTGAATAGGGATTGCTTTGGTTTCTTATTTAACAGCTTTGTAGAGTAATGTTATGTAGCTTTTGGTCTGTGAGAGGTGAGACAGTGCTCAGAAGGGTGGTGAAACTTCCCAGCTTTTGTAATTGATGCAATCCTTCAATCTTTGTCCTCTCTAGTAACTATTTTCTGGTAAATCAGTCCAAGGGGTTAATATTTATTCTTTAATTTCRGCATAGCTATAGGTCTAAAAGAATTGTGATTCCATTGCTTTTGCTTATTGTATATGATCTTCACCCTGGCATCACCATCTGTTTACATGAATGACATTTATTTACAGCCATTTACAGGAGAACAACAAAATCAGACCACTCAAGTAGGAGGCAAGTTGCAAGTGTGGAAGTTGGATAGGGACCTTTYAAAAGGGTWAGTAGTGTTRGGGCAAGGRGGAATGSCTTCRAACTGAYAGAGGCAGGTGTTGATTAKATACTAGGAGGAAATTCTGAGGGTTATGAGATGCTGGAATAGATTTCTCAGAGAAACTGTGCATGCTGCATCCCTGGAAGTGTTYGAGGCCAGGCTGGATGGGCCTTTGAGCAACCTTTGAAAGGTCTCTGCTCATGGCTGGGAGTTGAAACTGGATGATCTTTAAGGTCCTTTCCAACTTGAACCATTCAATGTGTTTCTGAAAGAGATTTTTCTTCCTCTGAGTATCCTCTTTTCATTTCTTGTGTGCCTGGTTCTTTGCTCAACTTCTCTGCAACACATATGTAGGATTGTCCTAGTAATCACCTGAATTTGTCCCCTTGGATTGTGGTGGATAGAGGCTACTGAACAAGTCACAATTTGGTTCTTTTTCTCACAGWCTTTTGATTTATGGATCATCCCAATTAAAAACTAAGAGGAACAGGTATAACACTAGAGTTCAAATATTTTTTGCTYTACTTTTCCTCTCAAATAATGTCCTCATTCCACCCTAAGGTTGCCACCACTGATGGGGAAAAAAATTGCCATAGAAGAAAGATGTCACATTTTCTTCTCTTCCCTTTAAATATTATGCATCAAATTTAAGTTGAAAATAGGTTTGCTCTACATTCCTCTTATTTAAGCATTTCAGTACAGATTATGTCAAAAATAYATCACAGAAGAAATAGAAAGCTTCCTATGTACTGAGTATTCCTTTTTTGTGTTAAATGTCTCATTTTCTTCAAGAAAAGAATTTTGCATGCAGAAAGGGATCTTGAAAAATGTCATTTCCTGCATAATATATTCTATACATATAATTTTATTGCATATAAAAAGGTATAATTTGATTTTGGACAAAATCTACCCAGACTTCATCAAGCATATTTGACTTCAGAAAAACTTCAGAAAAAGTAAGTAAAAAAAACCCAAAAACATCCCTGTGTAACATTTTATTTTTAGCTTCCTCTGGTGAAGAATCTGCTACGGTACCAAAAAAGAATTTTCAAGTGCCCTTAATTTTACTTGCTTTCTGCAAGTAAAATTCATCACCTTTGAAAAACTCATAACATGTATTTCCACAGCCAAAACATTTTCTCTTTGTCTCGAGTGTGCTCTGCTTTGCAGATGCCAGCTGAGCTTGTCTAATCAAACTAGAACTGGTGCATTTACTGAACGAATCTGAGCATTTGTTTATGATATGAAACAAAGAGCAGCTTTGGATGTATGTTATGGAATGCCAAATAGACAAAGATGCTTCCTGACACTGAAATGAATTGCAGTTTTGCCTAGGGAAGTGCTTCATGAACTGCCTTGTTGCTTTAAAAACCAGCCACACAAACATGAAAAACAGGCAATAGAAGTCTAAATGTTTTATGACAATTTGAGTGTGAAACTTGTGCTACACTAGTTTATGTCTGTATCTCTGAGAAACTGCTAAAGAAGAAAGTTCTGGATAGCAGTTTACTTTTACTTTTCTTCAATGATTTCACACAATTCCTAGATTATCTCTCTTCCTATTGTCCCTGTCACTGTTTTTGACRGGGACAAATGGCTGAGGAGATGCATGCAATGCAGTTGTCAGCTCCAACAAAATGTTGCAGAAAGGTGTATGGGAATAGCTGTCAGTAACAACAACAGTCAAAAAAAAGTTTATTTCTGTTGGCCACTCATGCATCATCTGTGAATGAAATGTGTCTTGCTCAGATTCATCAGATTTTCCTTCAGCTGTCTTAATGTTGCAGTAAGGACAGGTTTAGTAGAAGTATTTTTTGCTTGTTTTGTTGTTTTTTTTCCCACACCTAAAATGTATATGGATGCTGAAAACAATTCTTTGCTGCCATGTTATTTAGGATATAAGGTTCATACAATTTTCTAAAGTGTTTTCCATTTTTCTTCCTTCTTAGAATTCATTTTCTGTTTATCTTTTGGAATTTAGCTTGTTAATTTCCCAGTAAAGTCTGCAAATAACTCTGAAACCATGTGAAAAGTTAGCATTTGTTTCCTTTACTTGAGAGAATCAACTGATGAAAAGTTTCAGAAGTTTTGGGACATCTAGAACAAACACAACACTAATTTGCTTGGGTTTTGTGTACCTATTCTGGAGTTGGATTGCTTTTGGTTTTTATTTCAGTCATGAATGGAAAAGGCAGCCACACTAATTAAATTTTTACATAATTCATATCTATGCATGTAATTATCTAGAGCTTACTGATTTAAAAACCTGCCTGCTCTTGACTTCTACCCTTCATGGGTTTTTTTTTCTTACCACGATTTTCCAACTCTGAACTGTAAATTGCCACCCTGGACTGTTTTCCATCTTGCCTTTAAAACAAGAATACACCTGCTGCAGACAAAACACATTTGCTTTGATTTGAGTGACGTGTTTTGTTCTTCTYTCTAAATTGCCATTCTTGAGGTTTGTCTACTGATTAATGTAAAATGAAAGGCATCTTTCATGTGCTGTTAAAGAAAAATAATCAGGGAGAGGAATAATRGATGAGTTTCCTGCCTTTCCGCAGACACTGCATGCCCTCTTACTRGCAGTATGATGGCAGGAGGCCACTAGGAATAAAAGAAATACGGCAGATATTAATTCATTGCCTTTCTACAGGAAATACTTTGTCCCTAACTTGCACATACCATAAAAGTACATTGGTTTACACTGTTCTAGTGTTTCTAAAGCACATTTTAATGGAGATTGAGAACGTCTGAAGCATGCAAAGTCAGAATGATGTTGAGCATTTGCACCCTACCACATKCATTGCAGCTTTAACCAAGACCTGTACAAGTGGATCTATTGTCTTTTCCTTACAAGATGCTTCCTCGAGGATCGCATAACTACTAATTGCGCTCCTGGCTTTCTCAACTGCTGGCCACTCTTGACGCCCTTTCCGTGCGCTGGCCGGGCTYTGCGGTGCCGGCGGGAGGCAGGGGGAGCCCGGGAGCAGCGGCGGCGGCCCAGCCCGGCATGGCGAGCCCGGCAGCAGGCGGGGTCCAGCCCGCCCGCCCGCGCTGACGTCAGGAAACTTTCGGGGCGGCCGTGGCCGGAGCGGGCGCCGGGAGCGGCGCGGAGCGGCGGCGGGACGGCTCCTCCATCCCCGGACGGCTCCTCCATCCCCGGCAGGTACGCGGGTCCCGCGCCCGGGGCGGCCCCTGCCCCGCGGTGCCGAGCGCTGGCTGGCGGCCGGCAGCGACCGGGGGAGCGGGGCTGTGAGCGCCTGTTGATCGCCGCGGAGGCAGCGCTGCCCCGGGCTCCGCCGCCCCGCTCTGCCGTCGGCGGGGAACTTGGCAGGGGCGGCCGGAGTTGGGCGGGGGTAACGCGGTTCGGTGGCGGTGCTGGAGCCGGGGCAGCCGCTCGGTGCCGCGGGTCCCTCCTCACCTGCGTGGCCGTGGCCGCTGCCGCCGGGTCCGCGCTGACCGCACCGGCAGCGACTGTTCCCAGCCTGGCACCCGCACGGACCCGGGGGCTCGGACACTCGGGCGAGGCTGTTTGAATTTCAAGTAGCTGCGAATAATGAGACGCCTTTCATTCGGGGTTGGGTTTTTTGCCCGTAGTAAGTACAGTAAAGCCTTTATCCGAGCCGAGGTTTTGTTTTCCTCGTGAGGCTCCGCCGTGGCAGCCCGGCGGTGCTGGGCGGCAGCCGAGCTCGCCGCTGGGGCTGCTGAGCGCTCCGTTGTTGTACGAGGGAGGATCTTCGGCTCGTAACCAAACCCAAACCACCAAGTTAATTTTAACTCCGCGTGTGTCGGCAGGGTGGAGTGCTGGAGGAGTTTACTGGATCATCATGTGAATACAGAGAAATCTGAGTGAGGACTGCAGCCCTGCCTTGGAGTCGRGGAGGGGGATTGAGGGAGAAATTCTCAGTTGGAGGGGCTCTAAAAGTTGTACGGCAATTAGAGGAACGTGTAAAAGTGTGTGSCTCGTTCAATTTCACCGTCCTTGTTATTTATTGGAGGGCACWGAGAGTCAATCAAAGACCCGTAAAGGTTAATTGCATCTTCATGCAAAGGAATTGACCCCCTTCGAAGAACTAGATTTCTGGGGTCTGTTTTGAACTCAAGACAGTCATTAAATTGCTAATTTAAATAGAATATAACTTTTTAACTTTCCGGCCCCTACAGTGCCATCGCAGTTGCAAGTTGTTAGAAAGTCATCTTTGTGGTAAGGAAAAGTTATCATAACTGAAAAAGATGTTGGAAAACCACTAATAAACTGGAAAGCAAGGCAWAAATGAAGGTGATATGAAGGTGCTTTGAATGTGCAGAGATTCATGTAAATTGCTTCAGAAAAATATTAGGTATATTCCGTATAAATATAAATATCTGTATTTATGTATTATGCAAATAGCTGATGAATATCTCCTCTTAGAAATTTTCTGTGATTTCCTTCCTCTGTATGTTAGACTAATGTGTAACTTAAATTGTACCTTTCAGTTGTAGTGAGTGATGAGTACTTCAGAGGCTCCTATGGTGTTAATSTAAATAASACAAAATAATTTGCCAGAAAGGAARGAAAACACCAAACTTTTTGAAGGTCAAGCTTCTATTTTTTATGCTACTTTCAAAATTAACAGTAAGTTTTGCCTAAGAGTTGTAGGTATAGTTGGCTGATTTGTCATGTAGTAGTAAGTCAGGTATAACTTCAATATTTGGAGTTTATCCACATGAATTTAGAGAAAGAAACCATAAATCCGTGGGGAAATGCTTTCATGSTTATTAGCCATACACTTCTCTGGGACACATTTAAAGTGTATGAATTCGTTAGTGATTATAGCTCTCATTAAAGGTGCACGTTTACATGAATGGCTTGAGTAAAGAGACTGGTTTAGGGATTAAAAGCCTGGCATTACGGCACAGTGTGAAGGATGCAARGGACAACTTTGGTTTATGCTTTCAACAGAGCTACAGAGGCAGGAACATCAGTGAAAGGAGACTGGATATAAGCACAAACAAGTACAACTCCGATAGCCTGAGAAGTTAGAATGACGTGATTGGGTGTGTCTGGTGAGTGATGAGTACAGAAATTAAAATTATTGCAACAGTGAGCTATGATGKGATGTTCTGTGTAAAGCGTTTGAATCTCATGGGAAAAACCTGCTACTGGAGGACCAGAAAGGAGGAAGATGTAGTGAACCGGAGTGGAAAACAAGAGTGGATTTTGCACAACCTGTGGTTTGTGCTGCCTCCTCAGTCTTTGGAGGCAGCTTTGTAACCTTTTTGAGGGCTTTTCTAGAGCTCAAAGACTGTGCATCTGCTGTTCTGCAAAACACTCTCCTAATGTGCCATTTCAGAATTTCCTTTACAAGCTCAGTATAATTTGCTAGTCTGTTGTCTGTAGACAGCATTTGTTGTCTGTAGGCTACATTTCATGATTCAATAGCAGTCTGTAAACGTTGTTTGTAATGTATGATGTTCGTAAACATTACTGGATGCTCTAAAAGTCATAACCAGGGGACCTAGGTGAAGCACTTGAGAGATCAAATACAATAAACTGGAATTTGTATTATGTTGATAGAATTAGTTCTTCTCTTGAGATAATCCCTCAAGAGTGTATTGCTTGAATATATCATAAGAAAATAATTAGAACTACCATCTGAATTAATTAAAGGAGAACTTCAGCTTGAACTGGGTAACTCACAGAGCTTGAAAGAGAACAGAGAGAAGCTACCTTATCATGAAATTGTGGTCATAGCTTGTATGATTTGTGGCAGGATCCTAATTCTGCCATTTTTTTGAAGAAGACAAGTAGAGCACTGAGAGCCAAAAAGTCCACCAGGTTCTGTTCAAAAACACTGCAGGTTCTTTAGAATTTTCAGTTATTATCAATGGTGCAATGCATGGCAGAAGACGAGTTTGTGTTCAAGCAAATCAGCTTTTGAGGCAAAAAAATCATTAGTTCATGACTTTAAATAGAGTTGTTGCATAAGAATATGCTAATTGAGCACAAATAAACATTTTCCCCATCGCCTTTTCTGCCTTTCTGTAACCTGATTTTTGAAGGGATAAGCTCCTTTAGAGAACGAGGTTGTATTCCAGAAAGGAGCAAACAATACTGCCCCTGTTARAACACACAGTGCCTGTGCAAAGCTRCCTAACAATGTTCTCTTTGGTTCTCTTACCTTCAGTGTGTAACTTTTCATGCAGATGTTCCTGTCAATATCTTTGGAAGTAATTTCCTTCCTCGTATTACCTGAATCCCTGAAATCAGAATGTTGCCTTTGTTCATGCAGATACTTTTGCTGCCCCACTGCCAGTGCTTCCCTGAGCATTCCCTGTGACTTACATGCTGTTTTGTGGATTTGCTGTTGAGGGATGGCCAGCTATTGCCATTGAACATGTACCCTTAATCTGTGTTTACAGTCATGGCTTGTGTTGCTTAGTGCTGGGAGACAGGAGAAGATAGGTTTATTTTTTAATTTTACTTAATTACCTGTGCTTTTGTGGTGTATGCTCAGGGCACAGACCTGAATGCAGCAGCTTTACTAGTTTAGTCTCAGACATGACTGTGGACCTTGCCTGTGCCACTCTGTTTGCTGGKGGGCACTGGAAGGATTTTGGGGATGGTGGGTTGTAGCTCTTAAGTCTTAAAAAATGGGGGTTTTCATGTAGCTTAATGCACTTAAAATGCAGTTTTTTAACCTAGGCTCCAGCTCTAACCTGTGTAATAAGCAGACAGTCCACTAAACGCCCCCTCTTTCTCTAAGGTTTTAAAACATGTTTGTTACACTGAACTGAACATCAAGAGTCAGAAGTGATGTTACCGTGGGTTTCATCCAGGATTCCAGTAGAGTTTATCCAGCTGAAAACACATCATGAATTCCCAGGAAAGAATTTCCACTTGCATTCCTCCTCTCGTCTGCCAGTTTTAAGCAGATGCTCTTATCACCAAGCTAAGAGGGTGCTCTGAATTGAAATATGATTGACTTACCTTTCTGATGTGCAGTTACATATTCTCAAATTCTGTRGYKGAAGGAAACAAACAYATTTGTAGAACAGACACCACCTGGGTTTCTGATAGCCATCTAAGTAGTTTTCATTGAAGCAAGAAGCAGAACTCTGTAACAGTTACCGTTTCACACAGGCTGCTTGATAATTTGGCAAAAAGTACTGGAAAGCCCCTTAGATTAAGGCACCAGATTCCTTTAACTTCTGCAATATTCTTTTCTGTTTTCAAGGGCAGCCATTAAGAAATTCTGTAATTTTAATTCCAGAGTCTGACCTATTCAGCTCATTAGTATGTAATCACTTGGTTAGTACTGCATTTATTTTATGTTGCATTCTGAGCTTGCATGTTATGGTTTGTTCTGAGAACTGAGCTGGGTTTTCTCCATTYGCCATCCATTTAAGCTTGGACTAATAAAGATTCAGCAACATCTGTGCTTCCAAATGTTTTTCTGTGTGTTCTGTCAGCAATACCCGATCAWCACCCTTACCTTGCAATGGTGTGTGCAGTGTAACTTGGTAAACAGTTCTCTTCGTAATGCTCTGGTTGGAGACTGCAGCTGGCTCAGTTGCTAGAATTAAGGTGGTTTTTTTTTGGTCTCCATAAATTAGAACCATAATCTGTGGAAATAGTTTAGATATTCTGGTTATTCCTGTGCTATAGAGATAGCCTRAGCAATGCAAGTAAATAACACTTTCATGTTGAATTATATGGGACTTGTGAGGCAAATCTTTTGGCATTCAGAAGTGCCTGAAGGCTGTTTCTAGCTTGCTAGAACCCCCCTTCATGGAGGGGRGTATATGGGTACTCCAGTACTTGGGAACAGATATGAATACAGGAGCCTAATCTCCAAGGTGCTTCAATCTTCTCAGAATTCCCAAAATAACATGAAAGCTGTAGAACTGCATGCAAATTCCTACTCATTCTTTTTAGATAGAATGAAATAGTTTTTCGAGGCCTTCTGAGTTCTCTGGAATATTTCAAGATCTTTAATGTGATTTTTTTTTCTTTTATTCTTTCTCTGCTCTCTTTATCCCCCTACTTTTAATGGGGAGGGTTCTGACCAAAGGCAAAGTGCAGCAGTGCTATGGTGTGCAAAGCAGAATCCTGACTAGTACCTGTTATGACATTTAATATTCTATTCTGTTTCCATTATTGTTCTTTTACTTGCAGATGTCAGGTCTTCAGTTCCTTCTAGGCAGAATGGGACAATGAGAACTTTAAACATTGTGCTTAAACTTTCCAAGTGATCTACTCTGTGTAGCCACTGAGATTTTTTTCAGAGATCTCAACAGTCTATGCAAAAGCAAAATTGTTTTCCACTAGACAAAAGGCTGGGATGGGATTGCTGCTGCAGTGGGGAAGGATGTCTGGAAGGGAGGTGGTTGCAGGTTCTCATCTCAGTCTCACAACTCTCCTTGAGGCAGGGGGTCCCTGGGGAGAGCTGGTTTCTTCCCAGCTGCAGACTGTGCCAGCTCAGCTTTGCCAAGGCGYTGTTGTGCTACTGCTGGAATTTATAACTGCTGCCCAGTGCAATTATTGGTTTTCCTATGCACRAAGGTACTCCTGATATTAATGAATTTTCTCATTTGTCAGATTGACAGCTTTTATTTTAGGGGTGAGTGTGTGGGTGTGTGTGTCTRTACATCTTTTAAAGAAGGTATCTCTTGAAACAGCAGCATTTTTTTCTTAATCTGTTGTGAAATCTTCTGGAACRTATCACTGAAGTGAGGTAATGAGCCTAGATAAAGGACTTTCTTCCCAATAAAATAGATTASTTTTCCTGCAGTCACATCTCACAATGTTGTTTGGAACAGCAATCATCTTTGCATGCCAGTTACATTAGGAGTTGTTTAAAAAAGTTTTTTGTGTCCTCAAAGCTATTTTTTTAACATTTGTCCAGACCCTCATTCCAAATGCCTTGCTGTGCAGATATGTGCTGCCTCTAATGCTTTCTTCCTYCATGCTGTGTTGGCAGCTGAATGCATTCAAAGATCATGAGTCAGGTTCCCTAACAAAAAAAGAAGATATAAAATATTGTAGGTTCTGTCTTTCTGAACATTCACTACTCTTTTCCTTATTTAAAGCTTTTTCTTTTATGTTGATGTGTAGATCTTAACTTTTGTATGAAAACAGATTTTTTTTTTTATTTAACACGAGCTCAAAATTTTAGGACTTGGTTCTTTGGTTCTTCAAGAGACTTGCTCTATAGCTGAAAATTGTAGTTGATAGCCTTTCCCTTTTGTCTGCTTCCTAACTGATAAAGTGGCAGACCAGTTGTTTCCAAAGCAGTGGACACTTGGGATCAAAGCTAAATGTTGTTTTCATCTTGCAGTGTATGGTATGCACAAGCYATACCTGGTTTAGAGTAACAGTAGTTAAGATGAATGTGTGAAAACTTGTTAAAACAAAGTAAAAAGTGAGAGGTGAAGTATATATGGTGCATGACTCTGAATCTTTACGTACGACAGAAAATAGCAGCAGGGGACTGACGATGTAGCCAGCAGAAATTTTGAGACATTAACCCCCACCATGGTGCCCCTTAATCTGTTTCACATGTGTAAGCTCTAAAGCAGAGCCTACTGTGGATTTGTAAACACAAGGTCTTTAATGTCTGAGATTACGACAGTATTTTTCTTGATTCAAGCAGCCTAAAAATTGCATTACTAATTTTGTAAGTTATATGTTGCATTAATATTCAATTTATCATGTTCTGCAAATGTGCTTAGGATGGAAGAAATACTTTTCCAACAAACTGTGCCGCTGGAGCTGTTACTAATTCCCTAATCTTTCTGTGCCWTGTAGTAATTGCACTTAATGGTTTGCTTTTGCTGTGTTTTATGGTGTGAAATGCAGTATGTCAACACTGCTGAACAGCTACTCAGTGTTTGTAATGCTGATATTCTTGAAAGAGAGCATTTCCAGGTTTTACCTGACTGGATGAAATGGCTCTTGTGTAACTGGCAGTGCAGTGTTTCATACATCTTGTAATCCAAGTCTGTAGTTGGTTTTTCGCAGTGATGGGCTGGTTTTGTCTCTGTACATGTTTTTGTGCAGTGTTTTGGACTGGTAAGATA
Organism: Malurus melanocephalus; assembly: GCF_030028575.1. NCBI lineage: Eukaryota > Metazoa > Chordata > Aves > Passeriformes > Maluridae > Malurus > Malurus melanocephalus. The sequence goes on along the minus strand of NW_026623813.1, from coordinate 227,483 downwards.
AGAGACAACATGAGTGGGGCTGGGAATGTGACAAGGAAGTAACATTTTCTTCCACAGCCTCTTAAAACTGTTAGTATGCTAGCAGTTCAAATTCTCATTAATTGCTTGTGGTCCTTATACTTCAGTGGAGTTCTCCAATGCAAATTCTACTTTTTATTCTTTTAAAAAGCATATTAGGTTCTTTGGAGACCAAAAGAACTCACCTAGAAGCATTCCAACTTGTAAAGATGGAGAATCATCTTCCCTCTCATCCCATTCTGTGATGAGAGCTCTGTTTCTGGCATAGTCCCCRCAGGTTTGAAATTGTACCTAAGAACCCAGCCAGTCTTAGAGAAGGCACTTGGGAACTTTAGTTCCCAGCATCAGTTCTCCCAGGGATTATTGCTCCTGCACTGAAAGCAGAATCTGCAAGCTGTGCTTTGACCTGGCCATACTGACCGGCAATCCTGTGTTTGTCACAAGCACTGTCATTAACAGCAAATGTTACAAACTAGAAGAGCATATGAGCTATTTATTGTTTTCCCTYTCAAAATTAAATACATCTCCCAGACGTCTCGGTTTCAATCCCCGTGTTTTATGGCTGAGGATATTGAATGTAGTGATTAAGCTGCTAGACTGGTTTTGTATTAGCAATTTTCTCTGATATGAAAAGTAATTCCTGWATGCAAATCATTAGCTGGCATTTCAGCCGTGCAGCACTGAATAATGTGCTTGCATTGGCAACACCCCYAGCTGTCAGTACAGCTCTGTGGCTCTTTTTTTACTGGTTTTGACTGGGATGGCATGAGACAGCTGGTGGCTACAGACACACAAATCTGCCAGTGTGGAAAGCTCAGAGCGAGCAGAGCCTGCGTGAGTGTTGCAGTGATCTGTCGGGAAAGCGAAGTGCAGTTGACAGCACTGTTGATTATTTCTCTTAGAAACAAGCTGGTGTTTGCTTGGCTTTGGTACTGATTGGCAACATGAAAATGATTGAACTTCACAAGTGACAGTGCTGCTGCAAGGAAGGAGGATTTCTGTGTCACAGTGGGTGAGGGTAGTGTGCTGTACTTTTGAAGAACTGTTGTCATGCCCAATGTTCTCTACTGTGTTTATTCTCCAGTCTTGCACAAAAGTGGAAATGCTGCTCATTATCCACAGCAGTTGATGTAAAATTGTCACACAATAGATTTTTGCTTCTGTTGCTGGGTTTTCTGAGGAGGAGAAGGACAGAGTGTGACTACTTAGCAATAATATGGTGTCATGGCATCATGCTTCATGTAGCTATGTATTTAAACTAGTTAATTAAGAAATAATACTATTTTACATGGGTGCTTAGTATTAGATAACAAGTTTAGTGCGTACACGTTAATACCCATACTTAACTTYTTTCCCTTATAACTGATAGCCTTCAGTCTGCTCTGTCTTCACAATTACAATTTGTACCACGAATTCTGAACACACCCTCACAGACTCAGAAAAGCCCGGCATGCTTTAATGAACAAATTGCAGTCTTACTTTGTTTTGTTTGTCCCAAGCTTGAACCTGATAGGGTAAAGGATATCCTAAGAGCAAATGTTACTTTGTTGAGCTAAAATGCATTTACAAAATATGTTCCTTTATCTGAATTTTACTCTTATATTAGTCTGTTTYATTTACTTTTAAATTCTCAGATTTCATAAATAAAGCATTAATGTAGTCTTTACATTTAAATCTCCAAAGAAAGAAAGAAAGAAATGTAGTCACTATAAAAATAGATGCAACACGATTTGTTTACGTATTGTATTTGAAACCAGATAAGAAAATGATGTAGAGCTAATACAAATGGGAGGTGGTGTTGTGGGTAAAATCAATAATTTTGAAGGGCTCATAGATGAGGCTTTTGATGAAGTACAGCTTGTGTAGSCTAGTGTTGGCCAAGGTGATCATTAAAAATGGAGTAGAAAGCCACTTCCTCTGGAGGCTCTCCGACAGCAGAGACTTTTTGGGGAAACTCTGTGTTTCATTTACTTCGTGTATCCTGGTATCTTTGCTGGCCACTGATGTGCTGATATGTTTAAAGATTTCCCCATCTGTGATACTTGTGGCTTGAATCTTAAATTGATTTCAAACTCCACTCCTGGARGAATCTGAGGACTTGAAACAGAGGTGCAATATAAGAAGGAACAGTCATCATCTAAGCTCTTGACATCCAGAATTCAGAGCCAAGTCATGTTTTGGTGACCTAAGGATATTGTGCTTTATTATGTAGCATTTTTCTTACCATTCCTGGAGGATATCCTGAGTTTTTACAATTTAATAGCTTATGGAGAATTCCTAAATAAGACTTTCTCCCCCTTCCCATTTTGGAGTTGTGTTTCCTCTGAAGCATTGTTAGGCTTGATTAGGATCTAGGAAATTTTTGAATAATGAGTCAGAAAAATAAACAAAATCTGACCAAGCAAAAGCTAAAGAATGGAAAMAACTTTTGGTTTATATGAGTTTAAATTCTTTCTGCTCTAAACTAGAGGTATAGTTTCCCTCCCCTGCATGCACACCTTTTCCTTCCTTTTCCCTTKTACCATTCCTTCTCTTGCCCTTGCACTCCCAAAAAAACTTCAGAAAAGGAGACCAGTTTTGCTATGCCTTACTGAGACAACTTTATGGGTTATGGCRTATCTGTGGGATATGTATGTGCTTCTTTAAAAGGACCCGAAGGGAAAGCTTTCAGCTGTAACAAATCTGTCCTGTAAAAGATGGAAAGCAGTAAATATGCTTACAGTTGTAGACACTTGGGATTCTACAGCAGCCCCTCATGAACTTACTCAGAAAATTATCTGTGTCCTGACTCTATGTGCTTTTCAGTTTGGGATTTCAAGTTTTTGACATTGTAACTGAGCTGTGATTAGAAGGTATGGAGAAATGGACCATGAAATAGATGTTTAGTGAAAGATAAGTAAAAGCATACTTAATAGGATTAGTGGAATATATTTGAGATGTGTTATGTTGCTGGCATACCCATGACTACTTAACCACTGAAATAATCTGTTGCTATTTAATCCAAATCAATTCCATTTGCTAGGTTGTCCAGAAGTTACTTTACTGAATAAGTTACTTGGTTGCTTAGCCAAATGGCAGGGGAAAAAAAAAATAAAAGTCGAACTACCCAAGAAATATGCCTTGACAGTAAAGAACATAATAAAGTGCTAAAGATCTCAGTTCTAAAAGAAATAAGTGGTTGGCTGGAAATAATTGCTTGAATATTTTTAATTCATTATGGTGAATTTTGCCAGATGCTCTTGAAGAATATTTATGTATGTTATTTGCTGTGGTGTTTTTTGTGCTTGCTGCAAGGCTTGTGTACTTCTGAGTAATTTGATCCTGCTTGTTTATGGTCTAAATACTTCTTTTCCCCCCAGACAGCATATTCAATTGTGTATTTTTTCTGCTGCTTTCTCAAAAACATGATGCAAGTATAAGTCCCAGGCAATGTTTGAGATAGAATCAAGCGTTTTTCTTCTTAGCTGACAAACTTGGTGGAATCCTGACATATCTGGACAGATTTCTGAAATTTGTATTTCACTGTGTGTACCTGGGAACATTTTACAAGGTAAGATCTTTACAAAGATGTTGCAGCTCAAATACATTTGTAACACATCTGGTGAAAGCAACTTATWAACTTTATTCTGAGCGCCTGACACTGTGGAAGGGTGAACTTGGGGAGAGTGTTTTCAGCTCACTGCTATCTTGTCACTTATCTGGAAATGTGTCAGTYATTGGAGTCTGCCCTGGCACGTGGATATTAGGAAAACTTGTMGGTATACATGGCAAAACCCTGGCTAGTGCAAGAGCTGCAATGTGAACAATTGCATTGTGAATGACTGCCATTACGTGGTTGCCAGTTCTATTTTGTGTGGATGTAGGAATCTTTCTCATGTCTGTTTGAATTCTCAGGGTGTGCCTGGTTTAGATGTTCACCCTGTAGTTCTCAAAGTTGCTTGAGACAGAAATGCCCCTGAAATTGTGGTTGGAGCCTTTCTTTATCTTTCTTTATCCCCCTTTTCCTGCCTCGTGCACCTTTCTTTGGGTGCTGGCACAGGTATTTTTGGTATGGCATTGGGAACTGGGTTGACCAAGAACTGGGAAGAGGGAGGAATATGTTCATTTATACATGTTCAGTGTGACTGTACAGCAGCAGAGTAAAGTGCAATACAGTTGCTTTTCTGAGCAGTTATAAAAGTTACTGGTTTGTCATACACAGCCTTCTTCAGTGCTTGCAGTGTAGTTTACTGCACTGACCAGAACAGATTTATCCACATGGACATGGTCCCTACCTGGCCCTCACTGACAGAGTTTTATGCTCTTTAAGGCACTCCCTTTAATAAGTGAGGATGAACAGTGCTGTAGCATAGAAAACCACCAAGCTTTTTATTATATTCAGTTTATTTAGCTTTGTCATGAATTCATGTTCCTACGTTTATGTATTAGGGAGGTTTGTTTTGTTTTCCTGCTGAGCTCTATCAGAAAACAAAACAAACAAACAACAACAAAAGAAAAGCAGAAAAGCTTGTTTTTCTTAGTTCTTACCTCTCTTTAAAAATGAGGAATGTATTGACTTTTGAATGCACCAGAGCTCACCTGTTTTATTAATTAGTACCAGAAAAGGAACAGAAATTGCAGCAAACAATTTGGTGATGGCGCTGGCTTTTCCAGTGACCTTAGTCCCCCACTCAGCCCCAATGAAAATATGCTCTTGCTAAAGATAAAATTTTGACTTTGAATCTCCACTTTTCTTAGATTTGTCATAAGAGTGGAACAACATGCCAGAACTAAATTGCCTTTTGGCAGATCTTTTCACAGTTGATGATGTTGCTGGTGTTTGAATAGAGATGGATTCAGGTGCTCAAAGGAATGATCTTTAAAAAGAAGGCAGACCATTTAAGCTTCTTTTTTTTTTTTAACTAGTCTCTAGTGGAATTSGGCTGAAGCAGAGTAATCCCAATTTTCCTTTTGTCTCTCTCCCTGGCAATGATTCTGGAGCTTGTTTAAACACTCCAATAAAATTTTGATGGATTTCACAAAATCTGATGAATTGTTAGAAAAGACATCAGTGTCTTGTAGGAGATGTGCAGATGACTGGAGGATGATGTGGTTGAAACRGTGATTTCTTGCTCATCACCTAAATTTGCTGATTTTTAGTGACAGTTACATGTAATAAAACCTCTGATGAAAAGATTTTCTTTTTCTTGGTCATAAAGATTTATCCATTAAGCCCTGTCATAATGGATAAAACTTTTCCAGCACTTTATTTTGGAGTGGCCTTACAGATGCACAACATTTGAATTTTAATGTTCTTTATCATACTCTTGCAGTTCAGTCATCTTTATTATTTATGCTCTATTTTTTATCCCATTTTGCCACATTCTGTTTTCTTGAAACTTTTGTTTTAGCCCTCTTCAGTCTGCTTTTTTGAGTAGACAGCCTTACTCATTTGTGCTTCAGCAGAATTTCTGTGTCACTTCCAATAAATGTACAGTATATATAAATTTCCCTCTTTTGCCTATGTCTCTTCAGTGTTCCAGATTTTTTGTGAGTGGACTATCAATCAAACAGCTTACCTGTTTTTCTACTGGGATTCTCAATTTGCTGTAGATGGCCTCTGTTGCATTCCACATGCTCCCAGGATCTGCAGTCAATTTTTATTCTTATGAGTTCCTTCAGAAATCTGGATGGCTTTGAAACTGCATTGTTTGGTAGTGTTCAGGTGTCATTTCAATATTCTTGGTTCAGCAGTGTTCTAAATGACCTCTTCCTCTATCTGTACAAGACCCAGACTTGCCAGGTTTTTTGTATTTATTTTTGGGGGTTTATGGCTTGTCATGCTTTGGTTCTCTCAAATTAAAACAAAAACTAGTGGAGGAAATCTTGTGTGCTGTGTCTGTCTGTTGTCCCCTTGCAAGCAGCTATGTAGCAATGCCGCTCTAGAGGCTTTGAAGGTTACTATTATTCCATGAAAGAATTTKAAGATCTTCTTGTTCACTGGTTTGCTTCATCAGCTGTGCTTGTTTGATTGGTAGCTTTTCTCCACAGTAATTCTGTTGCATTTTGTTTGATGTTTGTTCATTTGGTTTATGCTTGGAGGGATATTTTTCCTTCTTATGATTCATTGTAATTGGATAAAATTTTAAAGCATTAAATTTTGCTTTCATTTGTGTTTTTTCCAGTATCTGTTTCAGCTGCTGGCTTTTTTATTTTTTTATATTGTCCATTATTCCCTTTATACCTCTATTTCTCCACCACATTTTTAACCTGGCAAATGCATGATTTGCACAGATTTTTACGTTCTCATTTGCTGATTTCTACAGCTCAATGTCACTCCAATGTTTTCCTTCTTGCATTTAAACTTCATGCGTGTGTCCATCTGCTTCATCCAGTTCACTTGTAGAAGTTAGTGATAACTTAATTAGAAAGCAAAAATTGGAAGTCTGAAGGAAAATCTCCACATTTGGTCTTTGTGCCTGATATCCCTGTCTGTGATTACTCAGGAGAAAACAGGGAGTAGGTCTGACTCAAACACTGAGGATGCAATTTCCATTTCTACTATGTTTCGTAAATACTCTTTTCCTCTGACCACTTTGTGKCTCTCCACATACTCAGATTTCCATTTATGATATGATGTAGATGATAGSCAATAAAGATGTCCTAAAACTTCCTGGGTTAAAATATGATCTGCTGTTCTCCTCCAGACAAAAAGATGAGTCCTGTTCAAAATTCTTTTCCTTTCCTCTGCTGCATTGTGATGATGTCATGGAYAGGACATTTTTAGCCTCTTGTGATTTTTTTTTTTTTAATACTTAATTTGTTTTACAAAGGAGGCTTTTCCTATWATTGTTCTTGTCTGTGATGAGAAATACAAATGTCCTGAAGAAAACACTAGGTGTAATTTTAGCTGACATCCACTGCTAATCTAAAGACATCTAAGATGTGATGATATCTCAAGTATGAGTTAGTCTTTTTGCATTTGGCCTATTAAGGCCAATATGCTTAAAGTATTTTTTTCTCCATTTTTCAAGTTCAAGGAGGAAACTACCATTCAACTAAAAAAAAACAAAAAAACCAAAATCTATGGTATAACTTTTCAATAATCATAGTTATGGGGGAGTTTTTTGGTTGGTTGGTTTGTTTTATGTGCCATGTGAGTGAATGGAATACGTTAATCCTGATGTCCTGGACTTGGAAATAATAGTGACATCAGTGTCCTGTTTCTTTTTCAGTCCTAAAATGCACATTGAATGTGGTGATACCTGTGAAAGGAGAATATATGGGGTTATACAGAGCTCTGGACTGAATGAAAATGCACAGAATATGATGGAAGATTTCTGTGTGGTTAAAACAAGGATTTAAAGACAGCCCCTGGCTCAAACTGCACAAGTAAACAAAATAGATGTTTTGATGATGCAAACTGGGAAATTTGTGGCAGACAAGTGAAGGTTTTTCCTTCAAGCTTCATGCAGCTACATCTGTTTAGCCTATTGGTTACATTATTGACACAGCTTTAATTTATATTTATTGCTTAAAATCAATAATATTCTTAAGCCTCTCTGCATGTCACATCCTACATGAGTATACAATTTAGTGTTTGGATTCTAGCTAACTTTTATCAGTGTGACTAGCTGAATTGTGTATTACTGTCAAAAAATTGATGTAAAATGTCTGTTCCTACTTACATTTTGATATTTCTACCTCATATTGTCTTAATACTTGATCACCTAGGTCTTGGTTTAAAAAAAAAATTTCTTAGTTATAATAAGTTACTTGTCATGTTTGTGAGCTTCAGTCAAAAGCATCCAGTCCCCAAAAAGACAACTTGTTTTTTATAAATCCAGAATTTGCAGTCCTATTGTATCCAGGTGTCACAGAAGTATTTTTTCATGCTAGCCAGCAAGTATGTCACAATGTCCAGTCACAATAGCAAATAGATGAACGATTCTTGAGGTCATTGTGATTCATTTAAGGAGCTGCTTTTGTTAAGATGAATCTGAGTAGCTGGGAGTTTTGTGAAGGTGGATGGTCGTGCTGGCTGTGGATAATGGAGATTKTGATTTGTATAATGGCAAAACCAATATAATTGTTTCACTGTCCTTTTTTTACTGCTTCTTAAATTGGTTGTTGGAGAATATGTAGTTACACTATACAAAAGTCTTCTTATGAAATTAATTTTTAAGCACTGAAAGAKCTTTCAATAGTGCATGTGGGGCTTTTTGTATGTGCTTATTTTTAGATCTGTTTGTTGAACCCTGACACTCAATGCAACAGTATCACATGGATACCAACAGCTTAATAGGAGTGAAGGAATGGGGAAAAATAAAAATGGATATAAGGACAACTTTTGTGAAYCTGCAAAGAGTCTTCTAAATTGAGAAAAACATGTCTGGTCCTATGTTTCAGGTTATGAACTTGCACACCAAAGAGTGCAGACAGAACTGACCACATGAGCTTCTGGTTTGAGCAAACCAGAAACAAACAGCTCCATTCCAGAAATGCTGTGTGTATTCCTCCAGAGTCACGTTAGCATGCTTCGATACACTCTTAAGACAATTCAGCAGTGAGAGGGTGTTTGACACATGGTTGTAAACAGTGTGATGTTTCAGAGGTCATGTGGTTTTTGTGGCATCAGTCCCGAATGAGGTGTTGAAAGGCAACCAWGAAAGTATACAGTTTCCATGTTATGTCTGTGTGTTCCTGCCTCTCTGCTTGTTCCATTTATATTTCTGTATTTCTTGGTGCAGTGTCTGGCTGTCTCTACATCAGTTGTTAGTACATGAGCATGGTCAGAATCTTTTTGTAGTTTCTCAGATATTATTACTAGAGTTTCATTAGATTTGCTAGCACTTGTGTCATAAGATATTTGATGTCCTGTAAGATATCTGAAGTAACTTAGTCATAAGTTATTTGGAGAAGCATGTTGAGAGGGGCCTTTAGGTGCATTTTTAAATTAGCTAGTAGGTTGTAATTTTAATAAGGAAAAAAGGGTTATGTCTGTATTTTAGGCTGAGGAAASCTGGGGCTTTATGTCAAACTTCTGTCTGCATTGCCTGGTTTTCTTTGGGGTGTTCCTGTGTGTGGAGCAGCCTCATGATTTGATGAGGGTTCTCTGTGGGGTGGCATTTTTTTCCAAGGTCTATGCACATGTGTCAGTGGGTGTGCTCCCAGACATAAACAGAAGGGGTTTATCTTGCRTGTGATAGGAAGACAGAACTTTAGCCTTGAAAACTTATTACCCTTCTCAGAGCCTGAAATGGAACTTAACCAGTCAAGTATCATTGTGGAGAATGGGATTCCCACCCTCACCCCATTTTTCCTATTTGATAATGCTCAGGGTGCTGTAGGAAGCTTTTTGCTGATGTTAGGAATCAGAGCTGCCTTTAGCTCTTGCCTGTGATWTGAGCAAGTGCTGATTCTCATACCTGAAATCAAGGGCAGCCTGCTTTGATCATAAAATACTCCACATTTTATAGCTCTTTAGGAAATAACACCTGAGGGCTTGCACATGTTTCCTTGGCAGGTTGTTTCTGTAGTTTCTGCCAGGTTTTACTGCACCTGCAGCAAATCAGTTTGAGTGTAGCTGAGTTTAAGCCTCTCCATAGAGTAGACAGCAAAATGCTTGATGATCATTTCACATTGGGACCCCCAGTTCTGTCATGTTGAGTAGCCACACTGACTAAAGGTAAAATGAGGACAGCACTATTTGGGAAATACATTCAAGTTTGTGGGCCATGAAGTGCTCKGGGGAGAAGTGCCAGAGAGCTTTCTCTTGGGAGTGTTCTCTGGCTTCAGGCTGTGCTTGGAGGAGTTTATGGTAAATAATGCACCAAGCTTTGCAAAGGACCATCAGACAAAWGCTCATTTGGTGAACTGCATCTGTTTCGTGTCCTGAACAAGGCAAAAGCTACAGAAAAAGCGTCATTGCATATACTGTCATTGCCATATGTAAAGGAATCCCAATTATGATCAAATAGACAACATTTTGCCATTTTACAACAGAGAACTTCAGASCTGTCAAAAACTCAAAGTCACTTTCTTCTCCTGGACTGTGCTGATAGTCAAGCTTGCCTTTTTGTGACTTTTCAACTGAAGCATCCACTTCCTGCTACGTCCTCTGCTCCTTTAGGAAGAGGCAAGTTCACTACCTTGGGGGGAAATTCCTTCTTGTCTTCCTGTTGTGCAATCCCTGCAGATTTATCATATATTTGGTTCACAGCATGGCTTCTGCCAAAAGGAACCCTGGTAAATACAGGCTATGTGAGAACTTGGCGGAAGCTGATCATGCTTGGAATACTTCATATGTTCTTGTGCATAATTTAGGCTGTTATTGTTAATACAGTTGAATGAGCTGACAATCATAGATATAATTCCTGTTGGAAAGCTAGGGTTATTGCCCTTATGGGGTTTGACAACACACACTTTAGTACAATCATTGTTTTTGGATCAGCTGTTTCTTGTTCAGTGTCCGTGACTAATTAGCTTATAAAAAAAGTCATTGAGCTAATATCTTATAGAGAAACCTGTGATGTCAGATTTGATCCCCTAATTGCTCTTATAATTGGCATTTATTGGAGCTCTTTCACAAGTCATGGCAACAGACCTCATTTGTTTTGTTTAGAATGTTGTAAAAACAATTGAACTGGCAGCTGATTACAGCTTTCTATTCAGTAAGCAATTTTGGAAGACTGTGGGCTAGACAGTTGTCTGATTTGCCTAGGTTGTAAAAGTTAAATGTAAAGAGAGATGAATTTTCAGCATATGGYTCTGTGTTAGCAATTACATGCATTAGTGGTTTAGCTGGTGTATTGTGTCTGCTTTATAAATGTTTATATTGCAGCTTTCTGCTAATAGATATTGATGACAGGCAGAGTTATGGAGGCACAGAGTATGGCAGTGATCATTAGTTATGGCCCAGTAAAAATCCATCTACATGTGTTTGGTAGCATATCCAGTTCTAACCCATGCTCACAGAAACATCAGCTATTCTGTTGTTCCTTAATAATTTARCACAAGGTCATTGTCAACTGGGATGTAAATGTTTAACATTTTATATTGAGCGTATTCCAGTTGTAGAGCTCTTTAAGCATAAGTGAGCCTGGAAATAAAATTATGCTGATGCTTACATAAAACTTGTCTTATTAATTCTGAAGTAATTTGGAATGTTTTCTGATTGCCTAARTACATGAATAAAGGAAATATTGCAGTCTCTTTGTTCTGAAACTACAGAGAGCTCTGTGGTGAAAGCCATCTTTGAAATGTCACATTCTTTTCAAGGAAAAGTAATTCATTGACCCTTGTCCATAAAAATTGGTGGAAAATGGTATTGTTATGACCAGTCTCTGGATCTAATGTCTCAAAGGTGTGAAGAACATGGTAAGTTTAAATTAAGCTATAATGGTATTTAAAAAAAAAAATATTTAACTTTTGCCATATGGCTTCTCTCAAATTCTGTACTTCTTTCTTATTTGCACATCAGCTCTGAACAGCGCGGGGTTTGTGGAATGGTGTCTCAAACTGCAGACAGAAAAATGAGCTTTTTTTTCAAGTATTTGCCAGTTAGAGACAGTCTTCTGGAATTGTTTGCATTAATTTTTTGTTATTGTAACAATGAAAGTCTAATGTCAATTTAAAGAATAAATGAAGTATTTCTGGTGRCATTCATCCTGAAACTGAAGCATGATTAGCAGGTAATTAACTGTYACTATTATGACTTTGCATGGCTTCACTGGCTGGATCCCAGAAATACTGACTTTTCTTAGCAGTCAAAAAGATCCAGGGCTTCTTTTGGATGCTGAATTCAGGTGGCAGAGCAGAAGTTCCTGTGACAAGTGAGAAAAATGACCTGTGGGCCTTATCCCAGGTGCATGAGCTTGAATGGCAAGGACTGCTGAGCTTTTCTGTGCCTGCAGTGCTGCAGTGAACACGTCACTTTTTGCATCGGAAAGAGTTTCGTTTCTCTGAGGATGTTGATACATTTTTTAACATGGGGCCGCTTCAGGCCACTGAAAATTGTCTTTTCTGTTTGTTTTTTTTTCTGCATAAATGATAGCTTTGGAGGAAATGCCTCTGATTATGAATACTTATATGTCAATCTGTAATATGTGGGGAAAAATGAATGTTAATGCATTTGAGATTATTCAACACATTGTGCAGGCAGTAAACATACACAACCCCTCTGTACTAGACATATTTAAATTGCCCAAAAAAGGCAATTAAGTGATTTGTAATAAGTGCTCRTGGAAGCCTTTTAAATTCTTAGGGATAGTGTAGTGTGTTTGTGTCCCAGAGAAGATACCTTACTGAAATACTTAGAGCATTCAACCCTTGGGAGTTAATTGGTCCTTGGCATTGGCAAATTTTTCCTCTGGAAATTATTATTTACCATAAATTCCTTTAAATTCTAAGGTTCAGCTGTACATCAGACCATCTCTTGGTTCATGTCTGACCAAGTATTAGGCCAGATAAATCTGATATCCAAAGTATTAGTAATAAATGCAAGTATGGGTTTAAGATTTAAAAGTAATTTTATGAGTTACAAAGAATTTGATCCAGTGATTTTGGTTTCTGAACTTTTTGACAGATACCTTCGAGGTGAGATGTAAGACACGTGGAGAGGAGGGAACCACTAGATCAGGTTCAGTAATRAACTTTTTTTGTTTACTGTACATTTACATTTGATGATATAAATGTGCTTACTAACACTGACTAACCTAATCCCTTACATTGGTGTTCTGATGTAAATAGAGTTAATTTGTTGGGTCAGAAATATTACAGGAGGTTTTAGTGTGCTGTTTACACAGGGGGGAAATCCGTAAACACCTTTAGTCCTTTTGTCATCTGAATGCTTCTGTTGTCACTTCAGGGCTCATGAACCCGTAATAGTTGTGGAGAAGGGAAAGCTAAACCTTATCCTAGACCAGTGTGCTTAAGATCTTTCTGTCCAGCACATATCTTCAGACCTATGCCAACTTTATWACTAATTTATGGTTCCTTGATGTGCCTTTTCTCGAACATTATTTATCTTGTTTTCACAGGCTGATTATTTTATCTGTTGCTTAACATTTATTTCAGTACTCGACTGGGTTAGATCACAGAATGTGCAGATGTAGTTGTCAGTGCTTTCAGTGTTGTCTCTGCTCAGARTGAGGTTGTCATCAGTGCTTTGAGAGAGAACAGAAATATACTTTTTTACTTTTTTTAGAGAAGTGTAGTGCTTGAAAAGTTGCACTTCAGAACTYCTGTTGAATTTGTTCTGTTGGTTTYGTTTCCAWTCAAGTCGTTGCATTCTGGTACAGGGAGCAGTATGACTGGCTTGGTCAGATGGATCTTGAAATTAGTAGGACTCTGTGGTAAAGATTTGCTGTAGGATTTGGGTTACTKGTTTAAATTACAGGCGGTGTTCTGGGGAGCTGGGAAGGGGAAATTCCTTCTAGAACTTGACCAACACTTTGATGTGCAGCAGATACACAAGGAACTATGGATTTGTTCCCGATGAAATCATAGCAAGACTTACCATAAAACTGTGATTATTTTTGTTTTATTACCTGACTGCCTTACAAACCTTCTTAATTATTTTCTTTCRTGAGCAAGCAGAATTTTAATCTGTATGGTTTATATTAGAAAAACATAATTGCATTTTTGATACAAGGCATGTAGTGTTCTCATGCACCAGATTGAGTTGGTCTATTGCATAAATTGGGAGAAATGAGAAAGAACCCAGAAATACRAGTTCTGCAGAATCAGCAGTTTACTGAAAGTCTTCTAAACTTCAGCTTAGGCTCCTAAAGATACATTTCAGCTGTGATTGTTGCTGACAGAGAAATATAAATGGGCCCTTTCTGCATGTGCTTGTCACATGGGACAGTCACTCTTTGTGTAAGTCTGTATGAGCTTCACCCACTTGCCTTTTTTATTTTTTCTTAGCTTGTGCCTTTCTGCCTAAGAATAAAGCCTCATATTTTAGTGAAAATTGCATTGTGAAAATTTTTAGATATGTTTAATTACAGTGATCACTCTTCCAGTGTCTTGTTTATTGGGAAAGAAGGGAGGGAATAAATAGAAAGCTGTTGTTTTCTATATTCCCTGATKACTCTTACTGGCATGCCAAATATCTAATGAAAAACTGCCTTGTGAATTGTTGGTTTATTTATTTATTTCTTGAACAAAACCTGGTGTGCTGATGTGATCTTACAGTTCCATAGGTCTAGGCTAATATACTCTAAGTGGCATTAATCTGGAGCTCTGTCTTGGCATCTTTAACCCCACCAATGGGATTAAGGCAAGACTTTGTTGTTTTCCCCACTTCCTATCTTTTTTATTATTAATTTCAGCAGTAATACTACATGCTCATTATGTTGAAATTGGAAAGGAAAAATGTGTTACTTAAGTTTATAAAAAGGCAAGCTTTGTGATTTTTTTTTCTTTCACAAAGTGGTGCTTGCATTGCTCTGAGATGAGAAGGGAAAACAGTGGAGCCTGTATGGAATGAAAAATGAAGTTTCCAGTCCCTTCTGCAGATCCAGATGTTCATACCATAAGAGAAGCCTTCACTGTAAGAGATGTAGTTTTGTCTGGGTTATATTCATCCTTTGGGATGTCTAGGTGTACTAAAGAGCCCTTMAGGACAAGGTGGTAAATCTCTGATTAGCTTAAGGGATGCTGTGTGGGTTTTCTTTTTAAATTGTACTACACACTGTTGTAGGCAGTGTTCCTTGACACAGGGAGCATGAGTGTTGATAAATCTGTGTTTAGAGCCTAAATATCCATTTCCATGTGACTGTATATCCTTCTTTTAGATTRGGAGGTGAATTAGTTTAGTTTTCAGAGAGGAGAACCACAAATTACTAACAGTGTACTGAATTCATTAGCTAACAGCCTCAATTAGCTCAACACACATAATGCAGAATAAATGCAGGAAGAGTAAGATCCTCCTAGCCTTGAATTTTCTGCTGTGTCTGTRTTACTGTGCTACAAGGCTTCATTTAGTAGACCTGACAGACAAATGGAGATGGAAAATGTTAAAGAATAAATTCCATTTTAATCTCTTTTGGGGGAAAAAAACCCACTGACTTTAGGAACCAACATAGTAATTAGGCTGGAACAGCATAGATTAGCCTCACTTAAAGTGGGATTTATTTATTTGGAAGCAATTAAATTAACATAGAGTCTGCTCAGCTTGGGGAAGGGTTTGAGTACAGGGTTTTTTTGGTCAAAAAATGTTCATTCAGACTCTGTGCTATAACTTGATAATTTAACATAGCTTTCTTGCAATTTGTCACCAATTCAAAGGCAGCTAATTTTCTGTAAATGATATAGCTTTTCTTGGTAGGAAAAAAAAGACAAAACTGGCTGGATTGAACTTTGGTTCCTAGTTAGCAACTTGCAGGCAGATAAGACAACATCCCCTCCTTTATTACATTGGAGATTTCTGCCCATTGCTTCCTCTTTACTACCTAGGGATTGCCAAAAACTGCAGCACGGCTACCAGGGAATAAGTTTGGGATTAAGAAAGAGATTGAGTCATTTCCCCCCACCTTGATTTGCGTCAAGATTTACAGGATGCACATGACACCCACCTGTCCTGGGGAGGGGAAGGCACTTTGTGTGTTCTGATCAATCTCACCATGGTTCAGGGAGGAAGGACACAAGAGCACTGCTGGTGGAGGCACACAGGCATGATACATATGGTSTATATCAAAGTGGCAAGGTGCTTATGAGGCCTACTAATTGAAAACTTTCTATAGCCTTTTTTATATGTTATCAATGTAAGAATGTAATAACTTTTTACCTATTATTATAATACAATGTAGTCGTTTTCAATATATTATCAATGATAGCTTTTATACATATATTGCTATAAGTTTTTAATAGTGTATTGGCAAYATATAGTATACCAGCTGCATGTAATCTWACCAGMTGGATTAGTRCATAGATATGTGAAATCACCAAAAGGCATAAATCAGAAAAAGTTCTGAAGAAAGTAGACAGGTAAAYGCTATAACAAGGAACAGTAGAAAGCACTAATGAGAACTTGGCAGAGGCACAGGACAGACAGCAAAATAATKGRAAATKATGACTTGGAGGACTAAAAAAAAACATGAACATCACAACTGYGCATGCCCTGAATACAAAGGTTAAAAATCYACCATGATGAAGAGGATGGGATCTCATTAGAGGGAGACCCCCACRACCACCGAATTGAGGATGGCACATGCACACTTGTGAATCTGTGATATCRTGTATTTCTGTGCCCATGTATRGTGRTGGKTGTATGGTGGGTGTATGGGRGGCAGTGASAATGYTCATGTTACACCATGCTTACYGTATAAATATGTGCTAATTTGAAGGGAAGGCAGGTGGGTTAGGAGGAGAAATCCCCTTTGCCTCCAGCACTGCAATAAACAAACACCTGCTCTATAAACACYGGTCTATGGGGTTTTATTTCTAAGCCTTTTTCGGGCATCAGGTGTCAGGAAGGTACTGGGCCAGAGAGGTTCCCCCTTGTGTGGGAGCTGCTAACTTTTCATTTGATGCCAGGATGACATTGAAGGATCCCAGCCCAGTGGTCTGGTGCTGCCATCCTTTGTGCACTRGAAAAGAGGACAGTGYTGGTCACAAAGGGGCCCTAGCTGTGGACAAGGTGAAGGTTGGGGTCCAGGCTGGAGACTCTTGTGACACAGGCCAGATGTGCCAGGCTAGGATGTATACCAGCTGAGTTCTTGTCCACTGCCTGACTCAGATGAGAAATGAGGTGTTGAAAACATCTTGCTCTGAATATTTGGGAAGGATTAAGTATCATCTCCTCTTCCCTCAAGAAACCCAAACCCACAGTGCTGCTTTAGTTGCTTTTTGCTATTTGACTATGAAGTATAGGACATTGTATTTTTAGTGACAGCTTTGGGTTTCAAAGCATGTTGTGTYAGGGCCTCAATAATCCTTTGGACATGTGACTTCTGTTTTCTGCTGGCACAGTAGGTTTAAATTTGGCAGTATTGGATGCCCAACATTGTAAGTTGGATATGTCTTTGGAATGTGGTTTGGGCATATATTTTTAAAAGGAGAAACACAAGTTCAGATTTGTGTTTCTAGTGATAGACCATTTTGAAAAATGGTTCGGTTTATGGGTCATATTTTCAAATTTCTCTTGCTRGATCTTCACTAAGCAGGCTAATGGTGTGTGTTACTCAGATTGCAGTGAAACTGCAAAGAGACCCAAAGAGATCTAGTCATCCTTAACTTGCTGTGACACCCTTTGCATGCTGCTGGCTACAAGAATTAAGTTGGAATTTAAAGGGAAAGAGGGAAGAACTGAGCTGAGGGAAGAACTGAGCTGAAAGAGGGAAGAACACAGCTGGCTGTGCCTTTCCTCAGAGGGTGACTGCACTGTTTTGTACACAGACAATGAACCAAGAAGTGGTGACTGTAATCTTCCTCCTTAACTTCATTCCAGTTAGAAAGGACAAAAGATATTTCAAATGTCTACTTTTCTGGACTGGGTTTGAGCAATGATCTGATAATTCTGACCTCTCTCTTATTCTCCCTTTTTCTAAGAGGGAAAGAAACTAGAACCCTTGGGATGGATCTGTGTTTTAATGTCTGGTGCAAAATCCTRCTGTGTTGGTGGTTTTGTAGCTCTGCAGCAGAGTGAACTGTGCTCACMGCACACCGTGGGTGAAGGCTTAACCTGGCACACCCTTTTGCARTCTTTAGGGAATAATGGGCAGGCAAAGGCCACCTGTGGAGGCATWTTGGGTTTGTTTTACTGTTTCAGAGAAATCTGTTCCGTAATGTATTCATTGTAAAGTGAATGAAAGAGCGGATGTTTTGATTTGAAAGGGAATCTAGTTTATAATTCTTAAGTATAAACAAACTGTGGGGAGGAAGCCTTACTGGAAAGCAAAAAACCCTTACTGGACCATCTTCTGGTTCAGCAAGTAGTAACCCTTCTGGTGTTTTCCATCAGTGACAAACGTGTATGTGTACAGGTATTTTTAGAAGGGCTTCCAAAGGCCCCCCTGCTCTGTGTGGGTATGTTTATGGTTCTGTTATGCAAACCATGGGATATTCCCAGTTCAGCTCCCCTCCTGGTTTAAGTTCCCAGCCTGCCTTTATGTGCCCCCTGTGAACTGCTGGCTGGTGCAGGGAGTGGGAGGCTGCTGAATGATAGAGCTGTTTTTTCCACCTCAGTTTCCTCCTAAATGGCATCAAATGCTAATTGCTTTTCATTCCCCACTCCAGCGAGAGCAGAGCGACACAGAGCTRAGGGTTTGCTTTTCCCCAGGGTGCCGTGGGTGTGACTGATGGAACAGAGCCAGGAGAATTTGGCAAAGTAGCCGACTGTAGAGGGAATAATCTCTTTTTCYTGATGATGGATGGCACTTAGAAGGCAGCTGAGCCTAAAAGCCATTTCTCATGCTAAGGCTCTTCARTGTGCAGGTCAGCCATTGAGCAAATGCAGGCCTTCAAAATGAGAGCTAATAGCTTGGCAGGTTATGCCTGACAAGCAGCAAGTGATTTGATTTTAGTTCTTTGGTGTGTGGGGTTTGGTAGTTTTTTTGTGGATTGTAACATTTAGTAATTCTAATATTTTTCTAGTATTATATGATTATCTGTTTCTAAGTTCAGAAACATCTTAAGGAAAACACAGTTAATAAGGAAATATATTTTCATCCACAAATATAGTCCCATTTCTCGAATATCTAAAGAGGGGATTCTATTTAAATGCTGCTCATGCTGTTAAGAATATAGGATAAAAAATACATTTCAGCTGAGCAGTTGTTAAAATACTGCCCCTCATTTTTCTTTGAGCAGATTGACAGCTACCTGGGACAGAGAATAGTGTCTCTCAAATAAATGGTCGTGGAGTTGTGGTGGTGAGATTTGACAGGAAAATCCATAGCAGAGTGAAGGTGCATTCATATAGGATAACAGTTGGAAAAGACACCTGTCTAATTTGACATGAAACATTCATAGCTCTTGGAGAGCTTATGTTGTCATATTTCCTGCTTTGGTAAAAGAAGAATSCTTTCTGGGGTACTGCTGGAGGAAAGGCTTCCTGGGAAGTACCCAAACACTGACATTACCCCTGTAAGTTTCAGAGCTGTTTCTTGAAGAGATCTGAACTTTGAACAGCTGCTTTTGTTTGAAGCTGGAGTTTAAGAAGATGAATGACACAATTTTTATATGGAAAGTCAATAATGAYAAAGTAAGCAACAAAGTCGTAAACCATTGTGAAATTTGGGTTTTTTTTTTCTCCTAGGAGATATGTGTGTGAGATTCAGTCCCTAGCACACATTATCTGTTGGTCAGTGAATACAGGCAATTCCAATCTTTGAACTGCTTGTCAAGTGCTGTACTTACTTCTGTTCAAAGGGTGAGGTTTTCAGAACTGTTCTCCCTAGAACCAAATAATGTATTATTCARAACATAGACATCACTAATAGTTGCGTGAGACTGTATTCTCTAAGCAGCAGCATCTTGACAATAAGTGCTTTTAGTGTCTGAAACTTGCTGTGTTTACCAATTATCATCTGTGATGCTTGAACTGATTTGTTAATCAGAAAGCTGGAGTTCTGTTTTACATGAATGTATTGACACGGTAATTATAAATGCAATGCTTTTGTCTTCATTGTAAAAAAAGTTTTATTATCCAACATTTGAAAAAATATTTTCCATTCCACAGATGTATTCATGTTTTGATACACATGTGTACTCTATGCAGTTTCCTGCAGATTAGCAGTGGCTTAATAAAGTATTCAGGTGAAGTAGGARCCTCATTTAGACTTCCAGAGCAGGCAGGAAGATGTCTTGTATTCTTGTGGAATGAACTCCCCTTACAGTTTCAATTCAATGAAACTGAATATGGTTCTGAGCTACTTGTAGATCAGTACATTCTTGTTCCACTTTATAGACTGAGCTATAGAGTTTAGGAGATAAGTATTTCCGTGGTCCTAGGAAGTTGGGATTTTTTTAGATCTTGTTCTGAGTTTGCAAATGCATTCCTGCTTTTTTTCTACCATGTCTTTATGTTATGAGGACAGCTAAAATACTGCTGCAGGGCATTTGTATCCTGTTGTAATTGTAAATTGCTCTTTTAAAATCGTGTGACAAAACTAGAGCGTTTGCATAAAGAAGGAATTTTTCCCTTCTCAAGTAGTTGCAATGACCAGACTGTGGAGAGCAGTGGTTTACATCACTTAACCTCAAAGGGCCACTTTAACATAGTGCCAGATACAGTGTAAGGTGTTGCCTGTACAGTTTGTCACAACATCCTGTTAGTGACTGAATATGCTGGTATGATTTAATTGAAATAATGCTAAAACTGTCCCTTCCAAATCAGGGAACTGGCAACCTTATTTACTGGGGCTTTGGTTGTTATTAACATTAGAACACATGGTCACAGTAGAAATAAAAAAAATAATTAAACAATCAATCTTTTTCGGGAGATCAGAAAGAAAATGTGAGATGAATAGATTTTGTGGTAGACCTGGTGTGCCTGTGGTGGAAAGTTATCAACTCTGATTGATTTATRGGAAATAAATTGTGGAACAAACAATAAACTGCTTGCAGCATGGATGTCAGTTCCCTCACACTGTAGAAATAATGAATATATTAGTGTTTCATATAGAAAAATATTGTGTTCTCTCTTAAAATTTAAAAAGTAGAAATCTAAAATGTTCAGGGTGATGCTTTAGCTAAAATTTATCCATCCAGTTTAGGGTAACCCTTGCCAAAATCTTCATTCTTTCTTTCTGTATATGAAAGAAAGACACAGTGGTACCAGTTACTTTTTAAGCAAAGCTAGAACATCAGAGGGATGATGGTATATGTAATTTCTACTTGATTTAAATTTACAAGACTCTTTAGAATTTTTCTCTGATTTTTGAAGTGGTAACAAATCCAATAAATGGAGAAAGAGGAGCGTAGAATGTTCCTGCTGCATTTTTTAAATTACACCTTTTGGTAGATTGATGCTGCAGACTTTGACTGCCTTTGTGTTAATATTGTGATACATTTTTTTAATCAAGCAGTTCACACGCCATTTTATTACCCAATAAAGCAATAGAGTGGCATAAGGCATGCACATTGCCATTGTTTAGGGTCCTTTGGCTTACCAATAAGTACTTCCTCATTTTTACAAATTCAGGGAATACTGGCTACTGATACCTGCCAAGTAGTGACTTAGCCAAAAATTAGCTAAGGATTATGAAAATAACTGTWTCACTTTRATTTTSTTTGTAYCTGATGCTTTCTGCAGATGTTTCASATATTTGGTGTGACTCAARTAAGAAGCATGAATGTTGTTTGGAAATAGTCCTTAGTTTTCTTCTGTGGAGTCTCGGTATGGCTGGCATTTTTCCTGAATGTGACTGTGTGTCTGCATTCTGAATTTGACAGCCCCAAGCTGCTTTTCCTGCTCATTCTATGAGGTTTTTTCATGGTAAAGTGACAAATTTTTTGACCAGTCTTCACTGTGAACCTTCCTGAAAGGTTATGTGGAAGGAATAGGATGGCTTTTAACAAATTTCTGAGTCTTTAAAAACAGGTAGCTCATTTTGTTTTCCTTCCAAGTGTGTAAAGAAGAATCAGGAGAAGCTAAAAAAAGTGTATTTATCTTCCAAATAACCATACTAACTTGGTATCTGTATCGAATTGCTGGTGTGTTTTCTGGGGTTTGGCCACACCTAGAGGAGGCACCAYTTGGTGCTTTATTTCTGCTCCTTATCATAGATCTCTCCTCCTGTAACAGTAGGAATGATAGCAGTGACATGAACAAATCTGTTTGTTTTACTGATYTTCTCTTATCAGAGCAATTGCTAAATAAGTGTTGCTGTAACTGCAGTAGTTAAGGTCGCTCAAATTTGACACCTGAGTCTCCCAAACTTCTTGTCTTCCCTTTCACAGTTAAAATTTTATTGTGCTGCTGGAGATAACCAAACTTACAGATATAAAGGTTGAGCTTTTTATTGTAGTAAAGAGAAGGCAGAATTACAGTTTCCAGAGTACCTTGTTATACAAATTTTGTAGACATGGATTGTCAAGAGCGTAAGTATACAAAAAGAGTTTGCTCAATATGCACTTAGAAACCACATGCTGCTGTGTTGGGAAATACTCATATTAGAGGCAATTGAGAGGACCCATGTAAGACAACTCCTTTCTTTCTCAAAGCTGTGTACTCAGCATCATAAAAACTGCATGTATTATGAAACATGAAATTCCAGAGTTGGAAGTAAAAAAAAAAAAAAAAAAAAAAATGGCTGCTATAGTTTGTCTCTTATTGAATTTCTTTACAGGTTAAAGGTTTTAGGCAAAAAGTCTTAGAGCTGCTAGGGGCTCTGTTGAAGCTGGATAACTCCTGAGTGTCAATACAAAGTGGAACAGCTCCATGTGAAGCAAAGTTTCTTTTAAGAGCCGTATATCACAATTATTTAGGCTCATCCATTATTCTTCTGTTTGATGTACACTGAGACTTTAGTAACAACCATGGAAATACTCTTCTGTGACTTTTACAGTCTGAGAAACATTGTGCTTCCAAACCTACTAGTTTTTATCTGTTTCAAGATGTTCTGGGAAAGAGCTGGGAAGAGCAGGAGAGGTGCAGCAATGGAGTGCTGCTACAGAATGCATTTCTGTGGCTCACCACGATTAGCACGATCCCTGCTGTTCAGAATAAGTAGCAGCCTGAAGGTTGCAGTCACAGTATGTGTGTTTTTGTTTGGGTAAAAGATACATGATCTTCTGTGACTTGCTTGAATGAAGTTTAATAGGGTCCAGTATCATCCAGGTGAAATGAATCCTGGCAGCTGCTTCCATGAGGGTATTTTTATTTGAAACCTCCTAGGTGGCACGTTTCATGCTGTTTAGTCGCAAGATTTTTGTGTTCTGAAAAATTTAAAAAAAAAAAAAAAAAAATC